>NC_045446.1:102793325-102949858 GCF_002776525.5 Piliocolobus tephrosceles | reverse complement strand
AAAAAAAAAAAAAAAAAAAAAAAAAAGAAATCAATCAATTTTGCTACTTACGAGCAAGAGAGAAACAGGCGAACAGGCGAGAAGCCAGGAAAGCCAATGGTGGTCTTCTCTACACTGGGTCTGAGCTACCACAGAGGAGTCCAGACAGCCAGAGCGTTCCCCAACTAGAGAAACCATAGGTTTCTTCACTCAGTCCTGGATAACAGGCTCTTAAGGGTGCAGGAAAACATTCTACTCTCATAATGGTCCCTTCGAGGGTGGGGGGAGGCAAAGGCTATACAGATCCCAGGTATAACCAGATGTCTCAAAGGTTTAAACTGCAAATCTCGAACCTACTTTTAAAATGAACTACAGGCCCTGACTTAGTCTGAGAAGTGGAGATTCTTTTTCTTTTTCTTTCTTTTTTTTTTTGTTGTTGTTGAGACAGAGTCTCGCTCTGTCGCCCAGGCTGGAGTGCAGTGGCGTGATCTTGGCTCACTGCAACCTGAGAAGTGGAGATTCTCAATACTTCCCATTCTCTGCTTGTAAGACAAGCAGAAGGCCTGAGGCTGAGTCAAAACAGACTGAGTGAGTCTACTCGGAGCCCAGAGACCACACTTGAGATTCCAGATCTTAGCTCTAAAAAGGCCTTAGAAATTATCTTTTTGAACAGTTGTGTCAGAAAGCGATTGGCCTTTTCCAAATCCACCTAGGTGGACAGAGGTGGTTTTACTTCAATTTCCTTTTCTTTCTAAGTCACTTTCCACCTTGTGGAGGGTCCTGAGTGATGGAGAGGTGGGTTCCACAATGCTGCAGGCTATTTCACAGCCACGTTTGTCTAGCTTCTGTTCTTCCCACAGACACGTTTCCACTGTCATGCTGGGCACTTGCTGCCCATGAGCAGACAGTGGGTCCCTGTGATATTGTGACACAATGAGAAACGTATATTTGGTCTTTGACCCCTTATGCCAACATACAGCTCTTACTCTCTTGGAATTTCCTGGATGATATAGGAGAGTCTTTTGTTCAAATTAGTTGACTTTCGGTGGGCTCCTGGCTGGAGCTGGTCACCAGGAAGACCAAATCATGATTAGAAGGTTGGAGCATTCAGTCCCGATCCACAGCCTTTGAGAAGGGCAGAGAGCTTGGAGATTGAGTTAATAATGGATCCTGCCTAAGTGATGAAGCCTCCATAAAAATCCCTTAAGTACAGGATTCAGAGGGTTTCTGGGCTGCTGACCAGGCAAAGGTTCTGGGAGGATGGTGCACCCAGAGAAGCTCTGAACCTCTTTCCACACTCCTCGCCCTTGATACCTTTTCATCTAGCTGTTCATCTTTATCCTCTGTCATATCTTTATCCTTTATCTTAAACCAATAAATGTAAATACGTGTTTCCCTGAGTTCTGTGAGCCACCCTAGCAATCATGGAACCCAAAGAGGGAGTTGTGGGAACCCTGATTAATGGCTGGAGGGTCAGAAGCAAAGGTTACAACCTGGTACTTGCGACTGAAATGTGATGTGAGGGCAGTCTAGTGGGACTGAGCCCTGAGCATGTGGGATCTCACTCTAACTCCAGGAAGACAGTGTCAGAAATGAATTAAATTCTAGGATACCTTGTTGGTGTTCACTGGAGAATTGCTTGGTGTGTGGGAATGCCCCTGCCCCAACATCTCATGTCAGAAGTGAAGTATTGAAAGTGAGTATGGGTATTGCAGGAGAAAACAAGTCAGTTTGTGTTTCTTATCATGGAGTCCTCTTCTCTACCCTTAGTTCAGAGTGCAGGGCTAAGTGCAGACTGCAGAGCATGTACCCAGAGCCATCTGGTCTACCTGCAATAACATCTACACATGGGGAGGGAGGATGCTTCATCCAACCTTGCAAGATAATGGGGTGCTCGGCAATCCCATTCAATGGCCATTTGGGAACATGCCAGTGGGTAGGGTCCTACAGTTGTCTCTTCTCATGGCACCCAGCACCTCCCTTGTGAAATTCCTCCCCAACACTTGCTCACTCACTGTCTTCTCCCCGTGACTGCATACTCTAGGGTGTTGAGGCCAGCTCTCATTTGCATAGCCTGGCACCCACAGCACTTGGCATAGTGCCTGGACACTTACGACTTTAGGGCAATTGAACCCTGACACTTTCTTCCTTCGATCTTAGCCAAGTCTGAGCAAAACTTTTCCTTAACTCCATTCTAGATGTTCACTTCTTATCCAACAAGCAGAACGCTGATCAACATATGGTTTTCCCTCTTGGCGGACAGCAAAGGGCACTGCCTACTGGCCTCTCTGAGGCAAGGCTGGACACATCTCTCCTTTCAGAGTATCACCATTCACCAGAAAGATGCCTCGTCCCTGACAAATTACTTTCCAAAACACTCTTGACAATTCCCAGGAGAAGAACCTCAGAACCTCAGACCTAGCTCTGAACTCTCTGGCTTTGAGGACCAGTTCAATAGCGAAACCCACAAAGGTCAAAACTGTGACATCCTGTTCCCCTGGGTGAAGAAAAAGGTTCTCATTATAACAAAGGCATTAAATCTGCCTGGCTGACCTGACTGCTGAGCCAATATTGATGCAAAACAGCGGCATGGGTGGTTTTTTTTTTTTTTTTTTTTTTTTTCCAGAATTTTTCAGCACTTTTGTGGTATTTATTTTGTAGACAGAAAAAGATATGCCACAGACTAAGAAAATTACAACCCTGACTCCAATTCCCAAAGGTCTTCTCTGCCTTTCTTCTGGAGGGCAAGAAGACATCTACTCTTGAGCAGAAGAAGGTCAGCAGAGTTTGAGGTTGCCAGATGAGGCTGCCTGCTTTCCTCTAAGACAGTGGTTCTTCACCCTGGCTGCACTGGGAGGTTGAAAAATATTTAAATCTGTGCCCTACCTCTGACTAGGGAAATTTGAGTGTGCGAGGATGGGGAGGGCATTAGTAATTGTTAACAGTCCAGGTGATTTTCCCATGCAACCCAAGCTGAAAGCCTCTTTCCCAGAGAGCCAAAGCAATGAATTGAACATCCATTTTGAATTTCCATGTGGAATATGTGCTCGGGTGGCCACTAGGGTGGCGTGTTGAATCATTAATGAGATCGCATCTCCACTGCCTGTGTCTTGTGGTCTGCCCGCTGAGACCGTGCCCCGTGACCGTAACAACAAAGGAAGAACAAACAGGGCAGAATCCAGTAACATTCCTGGTGGAGACAAACATTTAGACAGTCCCACATTCATTTCTTTCTTTTTCCATTACATCACTGCTATCCTTCCACAGCAATTCATATTTATCTCAAAAAGCCATGAAAACAATTTTCTTTTTTACTGTTATTTGTTCTAGGAGAGTGACATCATGGGCTGGCTTTCCATGTAATTTGGAAAAGAAAAATGTATTATCCCATTTTCATCTCCAGTAGTAGTTATTAGGCCAGAAGCAAGCACTACAAAAACAACCTCTAAGATAACAGCAGGCACCTTGGTCTCCTGGCTTCTATGTTAGCAGCCAGCAAGGACTGCTTCATTATGCACAGAACCCTGCTCCCACACTGTGGCAGGTACCTCGTGCCTGAGATGGGCTTTTTTTTTTTTTTTCATTTTTTTTTTAAACAAATAAATGACAAGACAAAGAATATGCTTCTAATGACTGGAAACCAAAAAGACAAAGGGGTTGCTACAATATCATGTTTTGATATTTTTAGTTCTGTTTGCAAAGGCTAAATTACAGTAGGCCCCTGGCCTTGCTCCTGTAGCAATTACCTCGTAACACACCATAACCATCTCAGGCTGCTCCTCCCCCCGAGGAACTACAACTCAAAATTACAGATTATACAGAAATAAAACCCCATAACTGCTTGTTTGTTTGTTTTACTTAAATGATCCTGACTTCCTAGCATAACACCCTTGAATTCTGAAAATATCTCAAACAGCAGTTCACCTGGCACACATGCAAGATTTCACGTTGTTTGCAGGAAGTGATCCAAGCCAAGGTTTCAGGGGAAAAAAATCAGTTCAGGGGATGGACAGAAATGACCAGCTGCTCCCTGGCATAGAAGGCTCTGCAGAAGCCCAGCCTACGCTATGGAGCTCAACCGCAGTGCTTCTCCACCTTCTCTTCTCCCTCAGTTCTGCTGCAAGTCAGTGGAAACCTACACACTCCAGGTTCTGCCGAATGATGGGCAAAGAGGGTGGGCGGGAAGCCAAATCAACAAGTTTATTTTACTACATCCTCATGCTTAACAGGAAACACGGTGACTTTCTTTACTAGCATGCCATACTGACCACACTCAGCAGGCAGGGGGATTTTATGTGTGTTTATCTATGATAAAAGCACTAAATATTTTTTTATAAGAGATTTAACCTGATCACAAGATTGATCAGTCTCAGGAATAAAATGTCCAAAGGTGAGAACAGAATCAGGGTAAGGGAGCCCACGTATTTTTGATAACTCAGTAATTGCACATTTGACAGGGAGAATACACTCCAGCAACCTCTTAATGAACACCTGGAACTCTTTCAGTGGTACAGGGTTTGGCAATAACAAGAAAAAAAAGAAAAGAAAAGAAAATAATTCCAAGTCCAAGGTATGACATGCGCCAATTTTAAAATACTACATAGATGTAAGGAGCAGAAATGAAACGTTCTGAAGCAAGAAGTAAAACATACTGAAATAAGATTTTTTTAATCTACAAAGAAACTCCCTGTAGTTTATAATTTTCATTTTATAAGAGGAAAGTAATCATCTCTTAGGGGGCTATTTTGATTCCCTGCTCTCTTCTAGGTGGCAGAGATTTTCTTTTTTTTTTCTAAAATGGATGGTCTATGTAGATCATGATCATGTGTAATTCAGTACTGTCCCTCAACTCTCTTCTCTGTGAGATGGCAGTGAAGACAGAGTCCAACTTCCCACATATTCTTGTGACGCAGCTTGCACAAACACATCCATAGGGAGCGGGAGTTGTGCATCTCAATGGACAAGAAGATACAGTTTAATTTAAACTCTCAAAAAAGCCCTAGAGGAACTATCAGGGAACAGACAAGGCCCAGATAGAATTTATGGCTGACTTAACCTTGTAAAAATTCCCTGGGCCAGCAGAGTCCATGAGCTTGGGCTTCATTGTACAGTCTGTGGTGAATTCCTTCCAGAAACGGCACTGTATAAGCAGAGCCCTCAGTGACCCTCTTTGTTTGGAACTGGTACAGCTATCTGCAACTGCAAAAGCAATCATTTTAAGTGCTCATGATGAACACCTAGGGCGACCACTGGCACAATAACACAGGCAGCTTCCAACACAAAAGTGCTGAATGCCAAGTGGGTTTGAGGCTTTGTATTGGCTGCTGTTGACAAAAAGTAAAATCAGTTCAGGGGAAGAAATGCTCTGGAGTTTCTCTTCATTGCAGATCAGTAACATGGGTTGTGTCTGATTCTTTCATAATCCCTGCAAAACTCTGCAGTTCCAAGTTCACTCCCACTGTGCATGATTTGGGATTTTGTACCAGTGCCAGGAAAATTGGGCAACATAAAAGGGGCCCTCGGACTTCATGTCTTGCTATTGGAACAGTCCCATGGAAACTGGGGCAGCTGGTAACCTGGAGCGAAGCAGAACTAAAGAGTAGGTACAATCTCATTCTCTGAAACACCATTTAGCTCCATGATTGCATTCATGCTGTCAACTCCAATGTGGTGAGAGATTGTCCAAGGCTGCGTTCCTAAGCTTGGTGTTCAAAAGCTGCCTTAGGAAGCTCAGCAGGGCCTGCCCCATGTGTGACCTCAGGCGCTGATAGGAATAACATCAGCTGCAAACCAGCCTCCTTGCTGGCCACAGTCTCTCCAGGCATGGGGCACTCATGGTTCTGTCTACAAGGTATTAGCAGGCACACGTGAAACCTAGTTTCGGGCACAGTGGGAAGGATGGAGCTACATACAGTAATGAACACTGAGTAATGATATTTTACAAATCACATTGCTAAAAGTTACAACTACATTTTCACTTTTAAAATGCATTTACTAGAAATAATTCTCTTTCTAATACATGTTTATGTATGCAGAAAAAGTCTGAAAGGATAGTTTCATTCTCAACTGTAAAGGCTACACCACAGACTTTATTTTTTTCACAATATCTAGTAAGTTTCACCCAGATATGCAGTGGCTTCTCAGAGCGGCAGTTCTGAGGGAGACGGTGAACTGAAAATGGAGACTTACTTGCCACTGTGAACATTTCCGCAGTTCTGGATACTGCCTAATTATCTAGTATTATTTTATTTCCAACAGGTGCTTACACACAAAAAAAGTGAATTATTAGAATACATAAACATCTCATTTAAGAAATATATACAATTTAAATATATACAATTCAAAATATATATACACAGAGTATAACTCCTAATTATAAACTACACTATTTCTGACTATCAAATTTGAGAAGATAGATGAATGTAAGTTTTTAAAAATTCTCTTGTTACCTTTTACAAATAAGCTGCAACAAGCTATCGATGATATTGGACGATTAATCTTGTGGAATTCTCACAGGCATCAGTATGTAATTTAGAAAGATTAAATAAATCACTCTACTCAATAAAGGTCTACATTGTATCTAAAAACCCCTATCTTGCATCAAAGGAGATGCTGAGTTTTACGTTTACTTGGTAGCACCGGTCTCTAGAGATAACTATTGTTAGAAATAGTGTGTTGTTATTTATTATTAAAGAAACATATCTGAAACACAAAACTTGGTGTTTTAGATAAACACATTTATTAAGCTGTCTGCTGTTTTGGGTGATGTTGTTTGTCTTAATAATTCAATTGAGAAAAAATATGCCCTCAACAACCCTACTTAACCCAATAAATAGAGAGACTCTCATCCACTTCATTCATCCAGTGTTCTCTGGACAACTATGTACAGCATGTCTACTATACATCTCGGTAAAACATATTAATTAATGAGAAGGATGATATCTAAGCTGTGCCCCTGGGTGAACTCTCTAATTTGGCTTGCAAAACCACAACTTAAGGAGATAGTTTTAAAAAGCAACCAGGATAATGTACAATGCACATGGATTGCCTTATTACAGGAGCAACGAAGACAGAGGGACAAGGGGAGAGAAGAAGAGAAAGGTGGGAGCGTGTCATGAGAACATACACATCTTCTTAAAATTCTGTGTGACCAAAGGAGAAGGGAGAATAGAGCACTTCTGCTGTGCACTGAAGTACAATAGTCTCAGTTGCAGTTCATGCAACTGAGTAGTGAGCTCAACTGGCCACGTTTTTGATGGATTCACATTTTTTTCATGAAACAACTACTGACAGAGAAACAAAGTTATCCAGACTTGGGTCTAACAATAAAATTATCCAGATTTGTGGCTAACAATAAAATTCAAGCTTTCAAGCGAAAAATTGCTTTTTGGAAACTCTGTATCTACCAACGTGAGCTTAACAATTTTCCAATACTTAAAGACTTGTCTGATGAAATTGTGGTGATACCAATGTATACAATTTTTAAATATTATATATATTGTTATTGTCAACACTGCATCATTCAGTGAACCAATATTTTCTAAATGACCAATAGATGATTTCAGATTCCACATTGCAATCAACTTTTAATAAACTTCTGCTTGTCAAATTTTGGTGTAGTATTAAAGAATACCCACAATTATCTTTGAAGTCTATTAAAATATTCCTCCCTACATATCTGTGTGAGGCTGGATTTTCTTCATACATTTCTATTGAAGGATATTCAGTAGATTGAATGCAGAAGTAGATACAAGAATCAGTTGTCTTTTATTAAGGAAGATATTAAAATAATTTGCAAAAACAAAAAAGTGCCTCTTGATACTTTTTGTTTTGAAAAATTTATTGGTTTTTCATAAAATATATTATTTGTGATAACATATGTATTACTGCTAATAAATAAATATTCAAGTTTTTCAGTTTTTCCATAATTATAATCATCGATCCAGAGAGCCAACACGAATAAAAGATCTTCGGGGTCCTCAGTAATGTTTAGGAGTATAGAGAAGCCTGGACCAAAAATACTTAGAGCTAATGATCTAGATGGTGATTTTCAAAAAGATACGACTTCCAAATAACCTAATGCCACTGTCTGACTAGTATGTGTACTATGTACCGAGAAAGTAGGAAAAAAAGAGGACAGAAGAATGCATTGACAATTGCTCCAAACAGAACCAATACAAAGAAAAAGTTGTTGTTTGTTTGGTTTGTTTGATGTGGAAATAAACTTTGAACATTTTCAACTTGAGTGTGGGCATCTGCTCAGCAGGGAAGTTCCAATGAACTAAATTTCAAATGCCCTAGGTGCTCTCTCTAGGCTTTTGAGTCATTCTTTTCTCTGTTGGACCCAACAGTGCAAATGACATGCTGTGTGCCTCAGCTTTTTAAGCAGAACATGCCAGAGTGTCTGACTTTTTTTTTTTTTTTCCTTAGGGAAACATCTTTTGTCTGTAAGTCTTCATTGCTTCTCTCTGGGGTGACCCTGCAATATATATTCCAAACTGAGTGACAAGAGGTACAATTAAAATAATTATGTTGGAACGACATGTGTAAACCATGACTATCCTGTGCAACCCAGGACGTCCAATCACCCAATTTCTTCCCAGGCCATCACCTACAGGTCTAACCAGTGCCTTTTCCGTTCCCTAAAGCATCTACTCCAAGCCTTCCATGTGGAGATGCCTACCTTCTCCTTTACCAAGAATGTTGAAGACCACCAGCCTGCCATGTTTCTCCATCTCAACATTTCCCTCTTTGCCCATATATTCCTCCTTCTCTACCACCTCAGAGGAATAAGGGTACAAGGCTGTGGTCTTCCTTGATTACAGCTGAATCCAACAAGTAGCTCTCTGCTTATATTCTTTCTCTTCCTTATTTTCTCCTTCCCCTGAGCCACAAAAATTCTCGTCTTTCTACAAAGTCTTCCCTAGAACTCAAGATTATTGCTTTCTCTTTTCTTTTCACTGTCTACTTGCTTCTTGCCCATGTCACAACAAATCTGTATTTCTGAGAGCCTTTCTCATGCCACCCCTTTAATATAGCTGCCTCTGAGGTTCTCTACTTGGCCCTCCTATCATCTCTTCCTACTAGTTCTCAATTGGCATTACCTTCCTCTGCTCTAGTGTGTCATTCACACAACTAACTTAGGGTCATTAACCCCCAATATGTATTTCTAGTACTCACCTCGCTGTCTTTGGGTCCCATTTTAATTTCCATCTATGTTTTGTACATCTTATCTGAATGGGCGGCTACTACCTGAAACTCAACATGCCCCACACAGAACCCAACATCTCCCTTGATCCTCACTCCCAAGCCTCTGTCCTCTCATGTTCTCTCCTTCTGTTAATGTCTTCCTTTTAGTAAGTCTCAACATTTTAGTCATCTTTTGTCCTTTTGTTTTCATTTCCCCACATACGTGTTCTCCCAGTTGTCAAGTCCTGCTGACTTTCACTATCAACTCTAAAATATGTTCCACATCTGTCTTTCTTCCCTTTCCCAGAGTCACTTTCCAATTTTAGGCTTGTGTGTCATTTGCTGAGACTCCAGAACCAGTGTTGTTACTGGTCTGCTTGCCTCCTCTTTCCCTCCACCAATCTTTTGTGCACACCTTTGTCACAGTGTGACTCTGATCGTAAATGTGGAGACAGAGGAGTCTTCAGAGAATGTCTCCATGAGCAAGCTGAGGGCTGAGAGGAGGAGAGTGGAGGAATGGGAAGGAGAGGAGAACCAAGAGTACATACATGTGCCAGACACCTAAGGAGCAGAGGGCGTGAAGAAAGAGGTGGTCAACAGAAACGGACTCTAAGAGAAGTGAAAAATTTTGAGAATGAAGAAAAGGACATATAAATGGGCAACTAAAGACCACTGGGACCTTGCAGAAAGAAGAAGATTCAGTTCATTAGCGTGGGTGGCGGGTGCAGGAGCAGCCTCAAAGCTCCTCAATTTCCTATGGCTATCACTTGTATTCTATCTTAGCAACTCCTTACCTGGGAGGAATTCTAAGACTGTTTTGTGTGTGTGTGTGTGTGTGTGTGTGTGTGTGTGTGTGTGTGTGTGTTTTAGATGGAGCCTTACTCTGTCACCCAGGCTGGAGTGCAGTGGCATGATCTCAGCTCACTGCAACCTCCACCTCCTGGGTTCAAGTGATTCTCCTGTCTCAGCCTCCTGAGTAGCTGGGATTACAGGTACCCGCCACCATGCCCAGCTAACTTTTGTATTTTTAGTAGAGATGGGGTTTCACTATGTTGGCCAGACTGGTCTTGAACTCATGACCTCAAGCGATCCACCCACCTCGGCCTCCCAAAGTGCTGGGATTACAGGCACGAGCCACCACACCTGGCCAAGCTATTCCATTTTTAAAAATTGAAATTCCAATATATAGCTCTCTAATGACCATTTTCAATTCTTCCACTTTCTCTCCGTCCTCACTGCCCATGCACTTGCTCCTGGATGTTATGGAGCCATCTAGTGTCATCCTCTCTGGGATCTCCTTGGCTGCATCTTTTCGTTCTATGCACTCAAACCCTGTAGTCCACCACTTCACTTCCTGTCCTGGTAGCATCCTTTGCTCTCTCTCTCACCTGCTTTTTGTTACACCACAGCTTCCCAGCCAACCCCAAAGGTTCTGAGGGAAATGGGGCTTGCTGCAGGAAATCCCCAGCCCTAAATGTCTATAACACATGATCTCCAATCTCCAGCAGACCCCCAGTGTCATTCAGGAGTCCTCCTTTAAGTGCTCCTTCTTCTTTCTCTCATTCTTTTAGAGGCCAGTTTAAGCCATCACTCCTATCCTCGTGACCTTACAATTCTGTCCCATTTCTCAGCAGACGCCTTCCTCCTTTATCAAGAAAGTGAGGTGACCAGGTATGAACTTCAGCTTTCCTCCTTCAGTCTCAACTAAAACGTTTAACTCTGTGTGTTTGTGTGTGGCGGGTGTGTGTAGTTAGAGACACTAGTACACGGATGTGAATATGGATATGTGCGTATCTATGCTTACAGCCAAAGTCAACACAATTTTTAAGTACCCCAAATGACATTCATTGTATTTTGTAATGCATTATCTCATTTAATCCCCTTCACATGCTTCTTTTGCTATTTCAGAAAAAGGGGCTTTTCTTTGCATCTGCTGATTTCCCGAACGACCTCTCTGCTTCTTTCTTCTAACTTCATCCTCTCCACTAGCTCCTGTCCCTCAGCATGTCAACATGTTCAAGACTCACATCTTGAAACCCCCCCATCTGTCCCCAACCACCAGTTTTCTCCATATAGTCCTCAAAATTCTTATTTCTCTTAATTGCCAAACTTTTGAACAAGTAATCATTGTTTGCTATTGCCAATTTCTCATCTCTCATTTGCTCCTCAACCCACCAGAAAGTGGAGTCTATGTGCATCATTCCATTAAAGTTAGAACTTTGGCTGGAACTGTCTGAGGGCCTATTCTGTGCACTGCAATTGTGGCGGGTGTCCTACATTTATTCTCTTATGCAATTCTTCTTGCTATTTTCCCTTACAGTAATTGTCAAGGCTGAAAGCCAACTCAGAACATGGACTATCTCTGTTTTGTTCAGATATGCATTCCCACATCCAAGCACATAGTAGAAGCTCAATAAATATTTGTTCAATTAATAACTGAATAAATAACCAAATAATGCCTTAAGGTCAATCCTTCCATCCCCATGTAATAAATGAGAAGGTAGGGCTCAATGTGGTTACACAGCTTTCTCAGTGTGTCACACAGGAAGCACAGTTACAAAGCCAGGATTCAAATCCAGAAACAATGATCAAACCTGTGAGCTTTCCACTTTCTGTGATGCTTTTCCTTCTATTACCCTTACTGCCACCTGCACACACAAGACACACTCTCAGATTTACATATCTAACCCAGGCCTTTCTTCTTAGCACCAGATGCAGACATATAACTGTTCACTTTAAGTTTCTACCTGAAAGTTTATCTCTAACAAAACTCAGTATTTTCCCACTCAAACCAGTTATTTCACTCATAATCTTAAAAGTGTCACCATCTATCCACATATCCAAGCCAGAATCATGACAAACATCTTATCCATCACATTTGCCACATACACACATACACACACACACACACTCTCTCTCTCTGACTGCCCCCCAAACCCCCACCAAATCCCAGTAATAACTTTCTGTCAATTCTCTCTAAACATCTCCTCTATCTATCCTTTCCTTTAAGTCACAGACATTGCGGGTGGCCACGGTGGCTCATGCCTGTAATCCCAACACTTTGGGAGGCCGAGGCGGGTGGATCAGGAGGTTAGGAGTTCGAGACCAGCCTGGCCAACATGGTGAAAACTCATTTCTACTAAAAATACTAAAATTAGTTGGGTGTGGTGGTGGGTGCCTGTAGTCCCAGCTAGTCGGGAGGCCGAGGCAGGAGAATCACTTGAACCCGGGAGGCAGAGGTTGCAGTGAGCCAAGACTGCACCACCGTACTCCAGCCTAGGTGACAGAGAGAGATTCTGTCTCAAAAAAAAAAAAAAAAAAAAAAATCACAGACATTGCTGCAGTTTAGGCTCATATAAACCTCACCTGAACTACCAGCAATTGAATCTGTCTAGCTTGACCCTCTACAATTCATTCTCCTCTTATACCAGAGTCATCTTTATAAAGCACAAAGATGAGGATGAGGTCACTGCCTTTCTTCACACTTTGCAATGGCTCGCTATCCCAGCCAATGAGATAACTGAGTAAATGCTCTTAATACCAGCATGCACAGACCTCTAGAATTTCATTCTGCCTATGTTTCCAATCTCTGCTCCAGTCACATTATAGTCCTCCTTACAAACTCCTACACATGCTGCAAACTCTACTCTCCTCAATGAAGTCTTCCCTGATCCTTAACACTCCTCTTTGGAACTTCTACTGTACATTACGATTTCTATAAAGGATATGCCACGTTATGTGCCAAATATTTGTGTACTTGCTTGTTTCCTTTCAAGATGCTTGAAGGAAGGACCAAATTTTTCATCTTTTTATGTTCAGCATCTAGAACAATGGACAGCAATGAATGTTCAATATAGTTTTGTTGATTAAATGAATAAGTAACAGTTACAAATGCTTCATGTTCCTATATCTGAGCCAATTTCATAAAGAACATGAATAAAAGCAAAATCAACCTGGCTAAGGATGGGCCTAGTACATAAAGAGCAAAAGCATGTAAAGGTAGTGCTTGCCTGCCAAGGCAAAGTGTTCTGAAGGAGAACAGGTTGGAAATATGCATGTTTAAAACATCACATGGATATTTTTCGAGCACATTACACTGATTTGTTTCATATGTTGGCTTGGAAAAGAGAAGTTGCCAAGGGGATTGTGGCAGTTGTAGTTTCCACTTGTTAAAAGAAATGGAAACCATAATGCCCAAAGCAGAAATGCACAGATGCGGTATGGTGGAAACACAGCCCATCCACAGCAAGACTTCTGCAGCCTTTACACCTGGGTTTTGTTTGCAAAGGCAGGGCCTGTAACACTCTACACATGGGGTACATCAAAGAAGGAAGGCCAGAGCTGTGATGCTGAAGTTCCAATAGCAACTTTGCAGCACCCCAGGCTCCCATGAGAGATGCCCTCCTAAAACTCATTAAAAAGGATTCTTAAATTTTTGGATGCTTTCAACCATTTCTTATATTTTTCTGGAACTTACTGCAAATGCACACTTAAATGACCCATTCTAGGGTGTGTCACAGGCATGCTTTATGTACTTAGAGATGACCAAATGCCCAATGTGCCTCCTCCATTCCCTTCCCCTCCCACCTCCAAGCCTGCAGCTCTGCTGGGGATCTTTCTGCTCTGTGGTTGATTCCTACATCCATTTTCCATCTTTCCCAAGTCAGCTGCTCAGCCCAGTGGATTGGTGAGCAGATGAGATTTAGAACTTGCTACACGGGGGATAAGGACCGACCACTATAATCGATGAGTAACAAAGCTCAGGAAACTGAAGGCCAAGAGCTGCTGGTATGGGCCTGGCTCTGCTAGCAAAACTTGCCCCTGCATGAAAAGCTTTCCATGAAAGCTGATGACAGAAGCGGAAGGGCAGGAAAAAAGAGACAGCTGCAGATTCCTTTTTTCCTATCATTTCAACTTCATGCACTAGTGAGTGGAATGCTGGGCTCTCAGAATGTGTGCACCAATCAGGAAGTTCTGTGGCTTTTTCTCCACAATGGCAAACCTGCCTTAATAGTGAAAAATTCATTGAGTTTCTCAAGTAGGGGAATGTCTCCTGACCATATCCAATTGACTAGTCATTTTCAGCCTCCCCAGGAGTGAGTATATTTTCACTTACAGGCAATGCTTTCAGGATCACAAAGATGGTCAATTCAATTTGGCCATATTTTCTCTCTGGAGCTCTGATATGTGCTGCCTGACTGGGTTGTGGTTTTTGAAAATTGACAAGAGTCCCACAGCTTCTGTTTCACGAGAGATTTTCTATCCAGACTCTATACTTCTGTCCATTTGGTTGCAGCTAGCATTTTTCAAGTTAGGGCCTTACCCCTTGTCCATTTAGGATTCAGGTCTTTAAAAGCCAGAGGACTAACAGATTCATTATTCTTAGGCTTGTCATCTCAGAATGTCAACATGGCTCATGAGTTCCCACTGAGAAGCATCAGCACCATTACCTGGCTTTGTACAGTTTTGTGCTCAATACTGGTTTGTCTCACTGGCCATATCCTGCTCCTACTACTTATTAGATCAAGGTCACATCCATTAGCCAGGCATTCAAGGTCTTCACACTTTAACTGAACACACCTCAACTATCTGGGCTTCCTCTCCCATAATTCTTGATGTGGACAATCAGGATGAGGCTTTGATCACCCCTTCCTCCTCGCCCAGCCCATCTTTCCCCTTCTTCCTAGTCTGATGATATTCTATCCTGAATCCACTCAAACTCTTCCCACATCCCTCTTCCTTCACAGGGTCTCCTGATACTGCTTCAGTTTCCAGAGCACGTGCTCTCTCTCTCTCTTGTTCTCTCTTTCTTTCCATGTCCCTGCAATACAAACTGTCCAACAGTTTGCGAACAGAAAGAAGATAACTCCATCTTTTTTGAACTCTAACTGGCTGATGTCGGTTTGTCTTGCCTCCCCAAATGAGTTACAAATTTCTTAATGGCAGGGAAAGGGTCCTATGCTGTTGACTCCTCCCAGTGCCTACATTGGTGCTGGCATATGAATGAAAGATGCTTAATAAAGACTTGTTGAGTTGAATTAAATATAGCAACTTGGATGAAAAATTATACTCTCAACAGGAAATCCCAAATGAGCAGGCTGGTGTCACAGCTCAGACAGGCATGCATATGAATCTGAGGGACTCATGCAGTTTCCATATAGACAGGGCCACCACCAGCCCTTTGCCACAAACCATGTGTTTGCCTCGCCAAACAAATTAATTATAAATCATTTTAAACTAGAATGTATGGCTCAATCCATTTTTTTCAAAAAGAACATTTACATTGCTTATTAATTAATATTCTTTACAACTCAAAGATAAATTCACCGAAATTAGTCTTTCCTAAAAGAGTGATTTACCTTTATTTTTTGCAATTGATTTTTACCATAGAAATGTTCATTTTTTTTAAAATTTAAAATAAAGCAGACCTTGTATTCATTTTCCTTTCAGTTCTAAACTAGCTGGGCAAATGGAGTACACTGCTGACTTGATTTTCCCCACTGCCCACTTTTTGATCATTTTCATCCTCTTAAATTCTCACTTTTATGCAAATGACCCCCACATATATGCTGCCCAATTTTACCTTTCTTCTGAGAGTCAATCCCACATCTACTACGAGAATATCTCTTTTTCAAATAAAATTCAATAAAAGAAGTCCACAACTCCACATTCCAAAATTCTATTTGTGAGGCTGTTTGAAATTTATAATTCATTTTCCATAGAAACTGAATTATAAATAGTAATTCAGTTTGTTCTCTGGCTAGGAAACAAAGTTTGGCTAATCCATCTGCAATGAAAAGTAGCAGAAAGCAATATGGTAACAGTATAATTAAATGAAACACTAAAAAGTGAAGGTAAAAAAATAAGTTTTTCCTAGTTATTTGTAATTAAAGAAAAATACTTTTATTTAGAGACAGACAGGGAAATAGAAATTGTGGAGATCTTGAGGACTTGGATCACTGGCACCCAGTTCTAAATCTTGCAAGTTTTACACCTACCTCCTCAACTCAGCCACCAGCCCTTCTGATCCTTCCTTCATCTTATTTCTTCCATTTATCTATTCTCCCACTTCCTCTGCCCCGTCCTCAGCCAGATGTTATCTTTCCTTATTTGGATCATTATAATGGTTTCCCAGTGGTTTCTTTTTAATCCAATCTCTTCCTTAATATCACTATGCATGTGGTGCTCTGATGAACCCCTCAACATATGTTTACTCTTGTCATTATTCTCATCAGCAGGATGTCACATGCCCATCACATCAAAAAGGCACAGCCCTAGCCAGCCTTTGCTGTGGGAATGTGCACTCTTGTCTTGGAGGAAGGCCGCCTACTGGCAGGCCCCACCCAGGGTCCAGCAGAGGTACTGGCTCCCATTCAAAGTAGTCCAGGCACCTTCAAATGACTTTCAGGTTCTTGGTATGAAGGAAGCATAGGCAATTTGTTCTCTTTGGAAGTCCCCGACTAGTTGGTCTGGTCTTGAAGACCAGAAAGTGATGTTCCACTTTGGTCACTGCAGGATCCTTTTAGAGAGGAGCTGAGATGCTGGAGCTCTCAGCCCAAGGAGGAGAGTGAGGAGGTGAGACAGTTACTCATTGGCTTCTGCTTTATCTTGCAGCCCACTGACCCCTCTGGGAAGAGTCAAGAGCCCCATTCATATGGCTCTGCAGAGAATCAGCGCAGCGGAGTGGAGGGACCCTTGCCTTGGAGCAAAGCAACTTTCCTGAGACTTGGAAGAGTCTTCACGGTGAACAAAAGGGACAATAATTTCCTCCACCCAAAACTGCTGCAGGGAATGAGCGAGCAGGTTTGAAAGTACCTGTGGTGATGCCTGATAAAAACATTCATACAGCTATGCATCAATTCAATCTAAGATAAGGAGATGTACTAAAGCTTTGCATCAGAGCCTTTGAATCCGTACCTAACTTGAGCAAGTTTTCACTTGGATGAATGCCCACTTCCTCACCTTGGGGCTGGAATTCAAGCAGAATCCTGTTTGGTATTCTACCCTTCATTCTGCCTCACTAAGAGAATTACTAATTTACAATCAGATCCAAAAAACATACAGAAATTAAGAGGACAGAAAAATCCAAATGAGATATGGCATTTGATCTGGTTAACTTGAAAAAAAAAAAAAAAGCTCGGCAAACAAACAAAAAATGACCCCGCCAGAACTGGCCCAGGTGACTGATCTGGCCAGCTGGGAGTAGGGAGGAGGCCTGTCATCATGGTGACATGAGCATCATAATCCTGGGATGGGAAAGCAGAGATGGAGGCGGTTGCTGGGAGCCACACCTGCACGTCCGAACTGCCCCAGTCCAGATGACCAGGGCTCTGTTGTCCCTAGGTCCCTAGGTCAGGCTCCTCGACTTCCATTAAGGAAAGTGAAAGGAGGGGAGTGAAGATGTTTATCTGCTTCCATTCTTTGTATGGTACTAAAAAAATATGTATTTTAGGATTAATTGTTGTAAGACATGATATTTGTAGAGCATTCATTCATTTTTAAAGTGTTTTCACACGTAGTATTTTATAAAACTCTAACAACTGGCACAGGTATGATTGTATTATTCCCACTTTGAAGAATACGGAGCCTAGATTAGTGGCCATGGACAGGCAACTTATACCCTCTGAACCATGAGTTTTTCATTGGCATAATGTGGATGATAAGACTTGCCTGACTATATGAAACTGTAAACGACATAGCTTTAAATGTTACAGAATGGCATCATGTGAATTCCTGGCCAGCGTCATTCTCACCATATAGCGTCTGGCACTGAGGTGATGCCCAATAAATGATATGTCCTATCTGGCTCTATTACGTACTTGTAGAGGAGCTGTCCCTGTTACAAGCTTCTGGGGTTGTTGAGAGACTATGGGAGATGGCTGGAAACAAAGACTGTAATTGCAATCTGCATTTCTGAATCTCCCATTAGCAGAGTCGTCCCATCTACTGTGCTGAGAGGTGACCTCATTAGAGAAGAGGAACCATCAGTAGAAAACTCAAAGCCTCCAGAACCCTCTGGCAGTTGAGCCTGTGCTTGGGGAAAGCTTCCAGCAGCTGTCGCTGACAATGGTCTTCTGTCCTCAACTCCTGCAAAGGCCTTTGCTCCTCCCATGAGCTAGCCGTTTTTGTTTTGTTTTATCCTCAAGCAAGATGGCTGCTGATTGCAAGCTCAGAATAGCAGAAAGTAATTAAAAATTCATTTAAAAATCTATCACGCACTTTTAACATCTACATTAAGAACACTGCTGGGGTAAATAAGCTGGCATCATCTTTAGCAAGGCAAGGAAAAAGAAGAATTCAGTCTGTTGCACATAGTGTAGGAACAGATAAAATAAACCGAATTGCAGCTGGCCTTTATACAAGTTTTGTAGGCCTTTTCCTGAAAATGCAAGTGATCACTGCAGAAGCCAGCATATTTTCAAGAGAATTTGGTAGCAATATAATGGCACAACTAGGAAACTTATCAATTGAGATCATTCTTCAGGAAAATGGATCTCATGTTTTCAAAGAGGCATGCCCATTCCTAAACAGATCCCTTTAGAGGCCAGTGACAAATGGTGTTAAAGGGTTGACACTTTAATAAGCAGGTTTTTTTTTCCTAATGATACAGACCCCTCACTTATCCCATTGTATTAGGAACCTTTCCATATTGATGATCTGGGGTTTGAACCAGCTAGTGATAGGCAAACCGACCTGTTAAGGTAGTAACAGAGGACCCTAGGGTTCCCTCTATCCCACAAAGCCTTTGCTGGACCTTGTCCAATTCCAGATGGCCTGTGCCTAGCAACCACTGCCATCAACTCCATCGCTGCCCCGGTCCCAGTATCTCACGATCATTCACTACAAGCAAATTCCATTGGAATACAGACAGATACTCTCTGCAAGCAAGTTCACATTCAAAGATATTTTCTGAAAGTTTTGTTTTAAACTCTTATAGAAAAAGTAATACTGAAAGCCCATTATTGAAAAGAAGTTAACTTCATTATGTGATCTACATTTTCACTCCTGAGCTGTGTGTTCTGGGTCCCAACAATACTTTATATCAATTTGGAAGAGTGTCTAAGTGGCAACAGGAATCCAATGAGGAATATAACAAAATAGGTTCATTTAGCAATCAGATTACCTTATTATCATTACTGCATTGCTCATTTTATCTTAAAATTTATGTTCATTTTCAGAACCAACAACCCATTCTGCTCATTGTATTCAAAGGCAACACACATATTTTATGTTTAAAGTAACTTGTACTCCAACCTAGGAAATAAATATCAAATCAATTTACTTTCTCTTTCTTCCCCCAACACTGAAAGCAAATGTCAAGTGTTATAAAGCTCCCCAATGATGTCAATAATTTTATTAAAAACTGAGATTTAATATCTCTTCTCATACGCTTGATAGAGGCATTGAAGTAGGCAGGGCTATAAAACTAATAACCTATTTTTCACAGCAAATATTTTCATTCACCTGGGGCAGAATAAACCAAAGCCTTTACGGCATTGTTAAGCCAGATTATGAGCAATTTTGATTAAAACCAAAGACTCTGACATTTTCCGACCCAAAAAAGGAGTATCACCAGAGTTAATTTCTGTGACAATGCTTGTTTCCAGAAGAATAAATCCTGATGCTGGTGCCTCAAGAAACTGCTTCCGGAGACAGTTATTTGCTTTTAGACGTGCTTAAATTATCACAGACTCTTACCACTTCACGGCCTGCTTCTCAGGGGGTGGAGGAAAGTGGGGGTGGGGTGGGGCTCATGCTCCCAATCACACAGGATAATGCCATCCTGACCTCAATTAACACACACATGAAGTGAAAATAGAAACCCTTCTTTACATGGACCCGGAAAATATTAAAAGCTAACCTTTTTGAAACTGTATAGCAATGAAGAAGACCACAGATAGACAGGTGTTTAAAAAGAAGAGGAGAGAGCCAATAAGACAGGATAATAGTGTTCACTTGCCCACTATTCACAGCGTTGGAGTTGTCTTCATTAATATGGTTAAGAGTATTTTCAAGTTTCTAAGATGAAAGATTGAGTGGGAGATTCTGATTTTTCCTTTTTGCAATTGTTCCGGAAACAAACACTAAATCATTTCATATAATGTAGTGTAGTATTGTAATGCCAGTGTTGAGCATGATTCCTGAATTGTATCATGTTTTTGTCATTTGCGCTTTTTATATTTAGGGAAATGTGATTTGATCTAGCTCAGATTCAAATATAAAGAATCATCATCACAGTTTACAACAAAGGTCTGTTTTGTGGATTCTTTGTTCATATTATTACATGTTTACATTTGAAGATAAGACAGCTGCTATTGGCATTTCTGGGGTCAGTAAAATGGAAAGAGTGAATGAATGAGTGTCAATCTTTTCCAGACAAATCTACATTCCAGTGTTCATGTAGCTTGAAATCAGCGTATTGCGAATTCTTATTTTCCACATTAAACTAAGAGGAGGTATCGATCTTTCTCAGGTTGTGAGTTAGACAGTGAATTGCTATAAGGTCAATCCAATGTTGCAAGCCAATTAAGATGACTGACACAACATAATGAGTCTTGATTCCTGATCATGCAGATTGGTTGGAGGACTCTCCACCCTGAATGAAATTGCCAAGGACTCAGTGATACCACAATGGCTATGATCATTAACATTTGTCAACACCTATTATGCCCGAGGCTCTTTACATACACGATTTGTGATTTCTTTTCACCCTTGTACTACTCTTTGACACATGTACTGTATTTTTCCCATTTTACGGTGGAGAAATCATAGCTTTAAAAGTCTAAAAAGTTTGTTAAAGGCTATACAGGACATATTCTGCTGACCCAGAAAATACAAATGCTGAACCGATCTTTATAATTAAAAATCCAACATAACATTATCTTGGGTAATGAGTAGGGTCAGCTCTTTTTCTTTCAGGTTGCTGCATTACTGTGAATTAAGGGCTTTTAAGCAGTAACTTTAATGTATTAGTGGTTATTCCATTTTTTTTTTTTTTTTGAGACAGAGTCTGCTCTGTCACCCAGGCTGGAGTGCAGTGGCGTGATCTCGGCTCACTGCAAGCTCCGCCTCCCGGGTTCACACCATTCTCCTGCCTCAGTCTCCCAAGTAGCTGGGACTACAGGCGCCCGCCACCGCCTCCGGCTAATTTTTTTTTGTATTTTTTTAGTAGAGACGGGGTTTCACCGTGTTAGCCAGGATGGTCTCGATCTCCTGACCTCGTGATCCGCCCGTCTCGGCCTCCAAAATTGCTGGGATTACAGGCATGAGACACCGCACCTGACTGGTTATTACATTTTTAAAAATATATACATCTTTTTCTAATTACAATAAAATTTCTCTTATTCTACATGGTCACAGAAGAGACTATTCTGATTCATATAGCATTCTCGTTAATAAAGTGTTAGGGGAATACTGCTAATCTTTAAGACGTAGAACAAAATCATATGCTTCATATAAACTAAGTGCACACCTTAATTTTTCTTTGATGACTCGGGAGACACATGGAGGGCTGTAATGGCCAAGGGTCATCATGACAAAGACCAGTTATAATTACACGAGGAAATCAGGAGAACACTATGTTACAGAGATTTCTGGCTGTTAGAATCTTAGATCTGAAGAGCTGGAAGGCACCTCAGAGATCCCCCATCTAAGTCTTTTATTTACAGATTAGAAACCAGACAATTTACAGATTGGCAGGCTAGTGACCGAGCCAAGGTCATTTGACCATCCAGTGGCAGCCACACAGTGACACGCACATGCTGGGACCAGTTTTGCTAGGCTAAGTCATATTGATCCCACTTATCACAATCAGAACAAAACGAAAAAAGAAAAGGTATGCTGTCACTTGCCTTCTAAATTTGTTGATTTTCAAGCAACCATGGATCTCTACTTGTTTATATTTTCTGTGACAGCTCTTTCCTGGATCTTCATTTTCTTATCACTACTTCCACAGCACAACTAAAATACACGATGCGATGCTGCAAATAACACACAGCAAGGGACAGGCCCTTTCTCTGAACAGTTTCTGGTTTTTCTTTTCTTCTTCACCAAGGTTTTTATCAGGACTAAAATGTGGAGAGGAGCTTCTACCAAGCGTTCGATTCCAGCCCTGCAATTTAACTTGCCAGGTTTAACTGGGGGATGATGAATCAATTATTTACTTAGCTGGCAGCATTTTCCTGTCACTTAAATCATATTTAATTTCAATCTATTATAATCCATTATCAGTGCTGAGCCAAAACCCTTGATGTATTATTTGCTTATGAGATGGTTTCACACATACAACAGCATCAAAGTACTCAAGTCCCATGTACATTTAGAGATGACGGACTGCCTCTGTTAAGATGTGGTTCATGTACACACTTTAGAGATTTCTATATTTTACAACTTTAACATATCCGGCGCCATTTACTACCAAGTAAAATAACCACCGGAACAATCTAGATCAATAGTCTATTTAATCTGAAAAGTCATCCTTCATGTGAGATGGGATTTAAATATTTTTTTGAAAATCATCCAGATCTTTTATTCTCACCTCTGTCACAACAAAAGCCTAAATTCTAAAACTATTGGAGATACAAAAGCCAAATGCAATGTATGAAACCTAATTGAATCCTAGTTTGGGGAAAAAAATACATAATACATTTCGGAGGGATAATTGCACTGGGTATTACATGATACTAGAGAATTCGTGTTAATTTTCTTATGTATGAAAATGGCATTGCAGTTATGTAGGTGAATGACCTTATTTTAGAGATTATATCCTTATTTTTAGTAGATACAACTCTGAGATACAGTCATTATTCAGGAGTTAGGTGTCATGATGTCTGCATCCCTTTAAATTTTCAGAAAAAAAGTACAGAAAGAGCAAATATGGAAAACACTAATTTGAATCTATCTGGTTGGTAAATAGGTATCCATTGTACTATTTTTTTTTCAATTTTTGAAATTTGTTTGAAAATTTCCAATAAAAAATGAAAATAACTAACGTATCATTTCAAATGATACTTTAGTATCCTAACTCTAAATTGCTTGGTTTATACACACCTTCCAGAGAACAGAAAGCCACTGTTTCCGGAAGGTGGCAAGACAGCAGCAGATGACAGAGAAAACAGCTCTGTTTCCTCAAATGATTCTCCAACCAGCAAAGATAAACACAGCAAACGGGGACTGCAGTTAAAGGTAGGTGAGGAAGAGTAAGAGGGCACCCAGCTACTTTGCACATGTTCCTATGTCCAGGTCCTGGCAATCTCTACCTGGGTTGTTAAAGGAGCATGCATATGAACCAAAAACACACCTGTCCCCTAGGCAGTGTGGCACAGAGAGGAGGGAGGCGAGCATATTACAGACATGCAGCTATCCCAATTTTCAAAAGGGGGTAAAGTGTTACATACTCAGAGAACACAGTGGTTTAAAACTCATGTTTCTGCATCCCTTGAAACCATCTTGTTGTTCACTCTAGGGATTTATGTGGTGGACACGCCCTGGTACATTTCCTAATGACATACACTAATGTCAAAAAGCCCGCTCATGTGACACTTGCAGCTGCCCCCAAATTTACCCTTCTGTGTTTGTTTCCTAACTTATTCCTCCCAACACAGGAATAAAATTCCCATCTCATAGGCTTCCCATGAGAAACAAACGAAATAACATTCGTAAAGAGCCTAGTACTAAGCCTGTTACTGGGGAGGCACCCAATAAGCAGTAGTCACAGTTACCACTAGAATCAATGTGTTTGACTGTGTGTCTTATGATAATCTTCTAGCCCAGATGGAAAAATTAGAGGCCATTTGTCAAGACAATTAAGCTTATTCCCATCTAGTTAAAAATCTGTACCTCAAGAGGGTTGATAAATGGATCGATGTCAACCTAGAAAGAGGTCGCAAGTGTTCCAGTAATTTGCCTTAATCCTTCTTTCAACTCCCACTTTTATATACGACTGGAATGAACACCTAAAAGCGAGCTGTCAAAATATGGATGACAAAAAAATTGGAGACAACTGATATACGAGAGGAGAGATCACTAAAGCAGGGTGAGTACAGCCCCGAGAGGTATGCAAGGTGGCTCACTACGATGTGGGAAGGCAGTGCTTGAGCACTTTCTGTCTATTTTTAAACTAAAATTCCTTAAGCTTCACTAACTTTTGTTTGTTTGCTTGTTTTGAGACAGAGTCTCCCTCTGTCGCCAGGCTGGAGTGCAGTGGCATAATCTCAGCTCACTGCAACTTCCGCCTCCTGGGTTCAAGTGATTCTCCTGCCTCAGCCTCCTAAGTAGCTGGGATTACAGGCACACACTACTGCGCCCAGCTAATTTTTTTTTTTGTATTATTAGTAGAGACAGGGTTTCACCATGTTGGCCAGGATGGTCTCGATTTCCTGACCTTGTGATCTGCCCGCCTCGGCCTCCCAAAGTGCTGGGATTACAGGTGTGAGCCACCGCACCTGGCCAGCTTCACTAACATTTTAAATGCACTGACTGACAGCGATACTGCCACCTGGTCTGTAATTGGGAGGATGGCATGTCATGCCAGGGATGCAAGTCTCAGGGCAGAGTGGGTCATCACAGCAGAGCCCATCCAGAGGGCCCTCTCTCATCTGTTTTTCTCTTCTCCATATTATCACACACAGCCTTTTAGTTGAGCTCTGTTAAGTGGATTTATGCAATACATTATCTAGTTTTAACTAAACCAATCTTCCCTAAATGAACAGCTGGCTTACAAAAAAGATTCCCACAAAAACATAGTGTATTGAAGATAATACTAATAATGAAAGCATAAGTGAATAGCAGAATGGATACTTCTACTATTTCTAGTACGAGCACTATGTTCATCCTACCAGATAAAAACAACAATGATTCAATAACATCTGATCAGAAAAAGCAAAAAAAAAAAAAGAAAGAAAGAAATGAAATCCTCAGGATGATGTGAAATATGAATTTAATTCACTATTTGAATCTTCCCTTTAGTATATACTATGCCTTGAGGTATTATCTAATGACACACATATATAATTTATAAAATAATAAATACACATATATGAAAGGAGAACACGCAAAAGTTACTTACAAATGAAGTAATCAATCAAAACCATTTGGAGAAAATAATCAAGACTCATAACGCTCAAAATAAGCTGGAATGTGGGCCAATTTTAACCACAATGAAACATAAACAAGATTAATGCAAAGTCCTACATTCAGGGTCAAAAAATCCAATATACAAGTACAGGATGTGGGAGGCTTGGCTCCAAAGCAATGCATGCTGTAAAAGGCCTAAGGTTTACAGCTGACCATCAGCTTTATGCCAAGTAACTCTGTGTGGCAGCTAACAAAATCTCAGGCTGCCTTCCTCAGGGGATGTCTAGTGGCTAAAACTAGAGAGGTAATGGCTTCACTTCATAATGCTGGACCATAGGTGGAAGGCTGTGCTCAGTTTTACCAGAAACAGTGACCTATCAGAGTCCATCCAGAGGACAGTGTTCAACTATGGCTTCCACAGAGAGGTTTCCTACACCTGTAAAAGGCTGGCCTAGAAGACCTCCAAGATAATCTTAACTCTGAGCTCTATGAGTCCCTGAGGACACAGGAGGTGGGGTCTGGACGATATAAGAAGCAAAATTTAAACAACTCAGCTTGTTGTGCATGGCAGATAGTCCACACAAATGTAATTCCTTGACAGTGGGAGCTGTTTCTTCATCTTTGTCCTGTTCAGTGTTGCAACCCATACTGGAGACATCGCTTGGCATCTAATTTGTTCTCTGCAAATGTTTGTGATCATGTGACAAACTGCTCACCACCTGAGTTATGAAGAGGCTGCAAGGGTTTGATCTCCAGGGAATTTCCAACTCTAAGATGTTACCATTTTTTATCTGCATATAATCTTTTCCTTGACAAATTAAAATATCACTAGAAAACAATGTGGAGCCTCTTTACAAGTTTTTAATTGAATACTCCACATTTCTATGGGTGATAGTCTATTTCTATCAATTTTCCAAATAGTTTGGGATTTTCTTTTAAATCTTTTTCTCCTTTCTGATGACTTTTATTTATTTTTTTTTTTTGCTGAAAATGTACAGAAAGATTTTTGAAGCCAATTCTATTGGAAATCTGTAGATAATAATATTTGGTTTCACTTTTCTCTACCCCAAAGATTACAAATAACTATATAAAAACAAATGTAGTGTACCAAATACTTTAGCTAAGGTTTAAAGAATAAAAAAGTAATTAAGGGCTGTGAAAATATGTGTACATGAAGAGATGGCAGACCTTGTCATATATCAAAATGATAACAGCTTACAGTCAATATTTGATGTTTCCTGCAACTTGACAGAACAAAAAATAATAATTCCTTAAAAGCATTTCTGCTTGTTATGAGAAATTAGATTTTGTTAAAAAAAAGACTTCATGTGGAAACAAATGGTAGAGAAAATCAATGCCCAAATAATGAAAATAAACAATATACATAAGCTAAATAGTTCAGTGCTCACATCCTGCTATAGCACTGAATGTAATATTTTGTGCTGTAGCTGAACTTAAGACAATGTCACTCATCTCTTTTATAATAAATATCAAACAAAGATCTGACTTTCTTTCTGCCAGTAATAATCAGTCAATATTTTCTGTAGAACATTTCTAAATGACATTAGTAACTGTAATTTTACTTGGAAGATAAGATCTATCCAAGCAACACTGTAAGCAAGCAAGGCAGTCTGTTTGCGCTTTCAAAGAAAGCCTTGGAGAAACAGCAACCCTATTGTCTAAGAAAGGTAAGCTAAGTATGACTAGGATAATGCCCCAATGGTGAAGTACTGTCAAAGATAGGCATCAGCCATTTGCCTCAATATCGGAGTCAACCTCATCGACCTATGCTAGGAAGAGAATGGTGGGCCCTCTGTGATGAGTCAGGCAGAAGGATTCCTACATTGGAAGAGTAGAGACGTTGACCTCTGAAGATTACACCCAACACTAAAACTGTATGATGCTACGAAATTCTGAAAATGTGTTTCAGCTGGATGATTAAATTCCACAGAGATTTCCGGAGTGTGTGGAAAATACATTGTTCCTTCAAAACTTAATCTAAGGGGCAAGAAAGCAGGTCATTTGTTATCGCTATTGTACAATCACCAAGATTAAAATACAAAGAAAATCACATTCAAATATGACTGTTCTTATGCAATAAATTTAGGAAAGGAAGTATTGTAAAAGGAGCCCAGATCATTCAAGTATCCAAATTCAAGGAGAATTGGAAGCCATGTGTCCGTATCAAGAGAAATCTCAACACACGATACAAAAAATACCCTCCTCAATTCTCTGGCAGTTCCTGCTAATAGTGACGGGGCTGTCATTCTTGCTGTTTGCTATTTGAAAGCACTAAGCTGTCGGAAGACACAGGCAACACTGCGGCTCCCCAGGCCTGAGATGACAGAAGCCCATGAGTCCTGCTCCATGACAGATGCTGGACTGAGATAACGAAAAAGAATAGGAAATGCGGGGAACAGCAGCTGGGCCAGACAAATTCAACTCCCCACCTGCTGTTGATTTACACATTCGTCTCTCAAACCTGATCCCCATCCATGGAAAAATCTGCCAGAACGTCGAGAAATTAATCAATTTGGGGAAAGGGAGGGAGTTATCCATGGTCAATTTTATACTCTTTCCGTAAGCACATTTGTGTAGCACGGAGGCAGCTGAGCCGAACAAGAGTGGCTTTCTCTGCTGTGTGCTGTAATCACCCATACACCTGGGACTCACGGCCCGCACTGCTGTTTCTTAGATGAGAATTTTTTTTTTTTCCTAGGGTAAAGCTGGCTTTGGCTTTGGAAACTAATTAGATATGTCTGCATTTTTTGTTTAGCTCCCCGAGTATGCTATGGACATCTAATTTGCATTTCTGTCTTGTCCCTCCCTTGTTGCCTTTGTTGCTTTTTCCTTTTGTCTGAATAGAGAACAAGAATGATTTCCGAACACGACTGGTCAGACATGCTACTCTTCAAAGTGTGTGTCTATATATGTATGTAAAATCCAAGTGCCTCGTTTGATGCAAAACAACCTTTATCCTGAAGAACATTTCAGCTCAAGAAAATGCTCTTTAAAATGTCTAATTCCCTACTGTGATTTCCTTTAAAGTTCTAATTAGTTGTGCACCATAATGAATTCTGTAAATTGCAGTGTTTCATTTAAAGCTTTTAAAGTACGAAGGCCCTAATAATGAGTTTTGCCACAATCGGTCTTTGAAGAAAGTAATTTTGACATGTAGGTTTCACATTTTTGGAGATGTCATACATTTTAGATATAATCACAATGTTGAGTCGCAAATTAATATTTGTTACTTAATGCCATCAAAATGTCAGATTAATGAGTAATTAACAACGTTTGTACATAATGTTATTTCCTTCTTTCTGCAAAGGCCAAAAGCATAATGGAGAATTCAAGGCAAGAAACATCTTTCAACAGATATATTTTCTGAGTTCTCCTTTTAAATAACTTACTACCAGGTCTATAACTGTCTTCTTTTAATGGTCAGCAAACAGCTGGGTTTCCAGATAACATGAGGAACGTAAAATATTCATGTTATTTAAGCTATTTCTATATTTTACTCATTTTTTTTATTTGCTGGTCTTGAAGGGGAAAGAAACCATGGCCACTGCTGCTCCCTCCTTTTAAAGGAAAGATTTATTCCCTTCTACAACCTCTGCCTGCTATGCCCTGCTTTAGGACTACTAAGCTACTCTGTATCCCATACCTATTTTTCAATCTTTCCTTCTCATCTTGGATTTAATTGAAAAGTGACTCTCTCTAAGCATACTGTCCATGTTCCCCGTCCCCTCTTCCTCAGAAGAGGCAACAGCTGCCCTTTGTTTGGTCAGTGTCAGCCTTGGCCTTCCCCTGGACACATCCTCTCTCCATGTCCCCAGTCTGACCACACACCCACAGCATCATTCCACTCCATTCAGCTCCTCCTGTTGCACTGGGACCACTTATCCCTCTTTTGTCTATTGCCAGCCTTGCCTTTCCATTCAAAGGCTCAGGATTAAGGAATTGGAAGCTACCCTCTCCACAACCCAGCCTCCTGCACGGCTAGCATTTTCCTGAACCCCTCAAGCCAATTTCTGGCCTCAGATCATTCCCACCATCCATTCCTCTGCCTGGGTCGCAGATCACTGAGACGGAGAGTAGACAAATCTTTGCGAAGTTGGCTTATTACTGATTCAAACACCACCAACTTTGAGAAGTATGGATGGTGCTCAGATATGCTTCATGCATGCCTCCTCATCTTCCTGACCCAGACCTCACAGAAACTATTCTGTTTCCCAGTCTGCTTAAATTCTCCTTGGTCCCCAGCCCTGTCTCACTGGAGGGCCTTGCTCCTGCACCACGGCGAAGGAGAGCCCTCTGGAGAGTGTGGACCCAGCCAGGGTTCCTTCACTGCCTCTTGCCCACCCCACAGCCCCACACACCTGTTCCTTTTCCCCTCCCATAGCTCATTTATAATTCCCAATAGGAATAACATCTCTAGCCAAAATCTAAGGCAGCTATGTATTTCTTTCTACTTGCATGTTTTGCAGTGATGGACTTCCTAAGACTACCATGTCTCAAACTGTCTCCTTTCTCAGCAGTCCCATTCTTGCCACGCATGCTATGTATTACTTTTTTAAAATTAGAGACAAGATCTCACTTTGTTGCCCAGGCTGGCCTTGAACTCCTAGGCTCAGGTGAACCTCTTGCCTCAGCCTCCCAAGTAGCTGGGACTGCAGGCACATGTCACCACGCCCAGCCTGTATTACTTTTTAATTTCAATTTAAAGTGCACTAAAATAAAAACCCTGAGCAAGTTAAGTGTCCAGTGTCCACCCTTGACTGCAAATTAACGTAAAAGTAAATGAAACCACAAGGGAGATTCCCTGCATTTTATCAATTATACTAATTTTGGGGCACGCACAAAAAGAGGTACTCCCCACACCCATATAACATGCCAGAAAACCTGTTATCCAACCTCCCCATTACTGATCTTCAAGAACTAGCTGGCCCTGGCTTTCTCAGCAAACAGTCTAATCAGTAAGTGGAACCCTGGGTGTTAAATCACCTTGCCTACATGGCATTGCAGGTGGCTCTGGCAGGTGCCTAGTCCAGCACGTCCTTGATTTCCCATGCAGAACACAGAGGAATGTACACAAAAGCACTGGTAAGCAAAATAGCTCCCAAACAGCTCTCGAAGGCTTAAAGTGCCACTAACACTAAACGTCCTGAATCAGGGGGCCTATCTAAGGAGCAAGTTCACTGCCTACCCAGGGAATACACCACCCAGCTGGTGTATTTCAAGAAGCTGAACAGTCGGAGCATCTTCATCTTGCTCTGGAGCCTCACAAGGGCTCAACACATTGCTTTTCCCATGCTCAATCTCTGCAGACCCTGTTGCCCAAGTCTGTTTTCTGTGTCAAGTACCCAGTCTAGGACATACTCTCGAATCTACTAATATTACTGCTTAAGAAGCACATTCTTGATGCTTTCTTACAGATGACATTTAAAAAAAATCAGTGAATGGTTATTACTTTTTATCAACTTGGCTATCCGAAGGTGAACCTCACCTCTGCCTATAGAAGCTGCTCCCCGAGAAAACCTGGGACTGTAGTGAAGTCACATTAGTTCCCACAAGCTCCAGCATTACCAAAATCTCCCTACCCACTCATCTCCTTAGCTCCCACCCTTTCCACTATTCTCACACAGTTAGCAGCACCCAAGAGAACTTTGGGAAAAGAGCCCTTTTTTTACCATCAGAACCTCAGGTCAATGACTGGTAAGGTGTTGGTCCCATAGCCCTATAGCTCAGGCACTGTTCTCCCTGGCCCGATCCAGTGTGCCCCAGTGAGGAGTGGGAGGAAAAACAGAAACTGTCTGCCACTCAGGATCACATGGTGCTTTCTTCTTCTTAGTATGGGTTACTGCAATAAAATAAGCTTCTTTCCAAGCAAGAAAGCAACACGATTTGAATTCATGACTAATCCTGAGCTCACATCATTTACATGAAATGATACACATTACGAAAATACTTGCAACTGTGTGTCACAAAGGACAATCATTCTAGTGTGAGGGTGATGGGGAGTGCAGGGGGAACATGCGCTTCCACAGCCTTCTGCCCCAAATTTGTCGGAAAGAGAAGTAGGGAAGAGAAAGGATGCTGGGTTATAGGACAGGGGATAGGAACCTGACAGCCACTAAGCCTCAAGATGAGTGTTCAGCCTTAAGGAGCCACTAATGCTTGGCTTGACTGTGTTGAAAGTTTAATAATATAAGAGACAGTGAAAATTGACTTTTGGAATGGATATACACATCCATTCGTCCAATCAAAAGATATGGTGGGAAAGTTGCACACATGTTCACGGCAACCCGGTAGCAAAGAAGTGAAAGCAGCCCAGATGTCCATTGGTGGGTGAATGGACAAACAAAATGTGGTCTATATCTACAATGAAATATTATTCAGATTTTAAAAAGGAAAAAAATCCAGTTACATGCGAAAATATGGATGAGCCATGAGGCTATTATGCTAGGTAAAAGAATGCAGTCATAAAAAGACAAATACTATGTGATTCCACTTATGTGAAGTATCTAAAGTAGTTTAGTTCTTACAAACAGAAAGTAGAAGAGTGTCTGCCAGGGCCTGAAGTGGAAAGGAAAAGGAAAGTTGTTTAATGGGTATAGACTTGCAGTTTTACAAGATGAAAAAGTTCCGGAGATGTATTTCGCAACATTGTTAAAATACTTAACACTACTGAAGGAAGGATATACTTAAAAATTGTTAACATGGTCAATTTTATATGTTTTTTTTTTTTTTTTTTTTGCCACAGAGAAAAGGCAAAGAGAGAAGAAAGAATATATGGTAGGTGGATGTGATTAGCCGATACAAAATTACAAATTTTCTCATTTGGCAAAGAACCTAAATGGCCTCTCCCCTATCATGACACATAGTTAATGAACTCATTATTAGTTGAATTACTTTTGCTTCAAAGGCTGGAGCCAAAGCAATATTAACACCCCTCTCACCTTTTTATTTAATATTTTGGTCTTTATACAGCTTAACTGTGAAATGTCTGTGAATTTTTCTCCAAGTTTGTGAGCTGCTGACAAAAACTCATAAACGCAAAGACTCCCCCACCCCCCGACTTTCTCCCCCATCACACACATAAACCTGAGTCTTATTCAACACCAGGCCTCAGGAGATGTGAAATCCATCAGCCAAACATCAATACGAGAATTGAGGTCCTCACAATCCATCACTTTTTCTCTTAAAGTAAGAGAACTCCCAGTGATTAAAATGCATCTCCTTTTGCATGTTATATAAGTTGGTGCTGTTTCAGCATGTTAATATGGTTTGCAATTCCTTACCTTTTTGTTGCGATGTGAAACAGATGATGGAATTTCATTGCAACAGAACACAGCAGCACATCGCCAGGTTGGAAAGAAAAGCAAAAAAGAAGAGGAAACAGAAAACAGTTAGATTACGTCCTTGGAAAGAAGGACAGAGTGTGCTCTTAATAACATCTATCACACGAAGAACACAGCAATAACAAAACATAGAGATATTTTTATACACAGCGACACACTTCATAAGAGACACTTCTCCTGCCATCATAATTAGAAACCTATAGCTTCTGGCATAAAGAACAAAGAGAAGGCTCTTTAGCATCTACCCAAAGACTTCCCACCTGAGCTTGTCTTTTCTTAGCTGTGGATCCTGTTACTACAAACACGTAGGACACAATTCCTCCTTCAACAATGCAGGACGACAGCAGGGCTGTCTGGGCATGGGTTCCTCTTCTTGTAATACCTCTCCTGAACCTGAGAAGAGAGTTTCACTCCCTCAACATACAACCATGGCACTGGCACGAACATTTCCATATTCCCTAACATTTCTGAGATGTGGCTTATAAAACAGACAGTATACATGGTCCTGTGGAAGAGGCCTCTGGTGTGGGAAGGTGGTGACAGTTCTCCAGTCTCAATAGGGGTGGGACAGACCTCTATGGGGCGGGTCAGGCCGACTGTCCTTCCTCTTCCTGTAATAGCTACCTCAAACATTAAGCAGGGGAAATGGACAGTGTTCACTGGGGAACTGCAGTGTTCCCCAGCGGTTCCTAAACATGCTCTCTCTCTCTCTCTCTCTCTCTCCACCCCCTGCCTCCCGCTCTCTGACACACACACACACACGCTTCCTAATATATGCCCGATCCCAAACTCATCTGAACCCCCTTAAAGCTGTGCAGCTGAGCCTAGGAGCTGGGAGTTGTGTTGACTGCTATACTGGGGAGAAAATACAGTGTAGAAACCTGGAAAGGAGAGAAGGTAAAGCCCCTTATCCCTTTGGGGGCACTGAGGAACACACATTGCCTAGAGTTGAGGCACGACTGAACAGATGTGAATTGAAGGAACCTGTCCTTTTTTTCATCTTTTCCTAGTTAAAGAGGCAAATTTGCAGAGCCTGGCTCAAAATTTAGGTCAGAGTCTCCTGGGAGAACTGTCTTTGCTCACGTATTTTACAGACATTATTTCAATGCCTGTCGTTAGCTGTCTGAGATGAGCCTGCACAGAATATGCTAACAACTCAGCTGACCTTTGACCCCTGGCCAAGAGCAAGGGGCAATGAAGAGCCTTACCGAACCCCAGCATGGTGTTCCAGCAAGCTGAAACAGAGTCCACACAGAGGATGCAAAGTCACGGAGGAGGGAGAGGATGTGTGTTTCTTTACTCACTAAAAAGCATCTTCTGTCCCCCTCCTCATCTGAACAGAAACAAGTGCAGAAGACACACAGCTCTCTGTCAGGGCAAAGGAAGTGGCTCACCTAGCTCCAGACGGACTTCAACTTCCTGGCTATGGCAGAGATGGCTAACCATTCTCCAAACCCACTTCCCTTTACCAATGGGCATACAGCTAGACTTCATTTCCTTGTCTCCCGACAAGTAAGCCATAACCATGTGGCTGGGTTCTGGCCAGTGGATTATGGGTAGAAATCATTTACGCCACTTTTGTGACTGGCCCCTAAAACCACCTGCTCAATCTTTCAGTCATCTCTCCTCCCCTATCAGCTGCCTGGCTGGGGACATCTAGGGGGAAGACAGCAGAGCTTTGACATCCTGGGCCCCTGAATGACTGTGTGGAGCATAGCCTGTCCCACCCAGCTATGGGAGTTTCTGAGCATGAGACCTCCTGAGCTGCTGAGGTCTGAGGCTTCACCTGTTATGATGACTTCACTTAAATACCCCTTGCGAGGGTGGCACACTGCCAGGTTTAGCTTCCATTAGACACATCTGTGTGCTTCTAATACACCCCTCTTTCTCATTTAAGCTCTTCTGAATGTGTGTTGTTCCTTGCAATCAATGAATCCCGGAGTAAAATGGGCTTGGAGAAAATGTCCTGGAAGCCCATTGAGGAGGCACAGCAGACTGGCTTTTGGAGTGGGGCAGGTGGTTTTGTGTCATCCCTCACACAGCCCAGAGGGCAGAAAGCATCAAGAGAAAGGGTCCTGACAAGCCCTGACAGGGCTCACTGCTAATCACATCAACTAGCTTGTTTGCCTCTTCCACAGCCTACCTTGAAAAAAGACAAATAGGCTTCAATTAAATTTAGAAAGAACATAAAAAAGAATTTCCTGACAGCAACTGCAATATCTTGGATCAGACCACAAGGTCTGAAGCTCTTCAGAGTGAAATATGAATACAGAGGCAACTGTTCCCATTTGGTTTAGGTCAAGTCATTACTGTCTGTCCTGTGACTTTTAGGCTAAGGAAGCAAATTTTTCCAGAGGAGGAATAGAAAAAGAAAAGGTCTCTAGTAGTTTTCCTCATAGTCTAACCTGTGCTGCAAGGAGACAGTTACTATGAACAGTTCAACGAGGGACTGCAAAAATACCACCATTACACCTTAGGAAGAATATCCTAAATATCACATACACCCCCATTACACACTTGATACAGGCTTAGGAAATAGCCATGTACAAGGTCACACTCATCTTTTGCTGATGGGGGGGTGTAAATCCATTTAAACCACAGGTAGGGAGCATTTGCAATGTGTACTACACTGGAATCAGTGTAGGGGAAGCCAGGACTTATGATTTATCATTCCCATCTTCAAGTTGCTTATAAACTACTAACAGAAGCAGGACATAGCATGAAAGATTAAATAAATAACATGACAACAGTACAAATGATGTCACAAAAGTACCTGTAGCCCAGTCACTGGGCAGAATTCAGCCTATTATTTGTATCCAAATTGCTTTTCAAACTCATCTAATTTGCCAACACCACTGTTCCTCGGCACTCCCAATCCTAGTTGCCCTAGTTGTTTGATTTGTTTCCCTATTAATATACATCACTTTGTGGTATACTGTTTAACTGACTCATTGAGTGTATTTAATAAGCTTAATGAAGGCCGGGATTTTCTCTGTTTTGTTCACTGTTGTGCCCCAGTGCCTTGCACAGTGCTAGGCACATAGAAGATGCATAATAAATACCTGTCAACCAAAGGAAAACCATGACAAGCTTCTGAAACCAGAAATTAATTTTTAAAAAAGTAATTCCCATGCTCCTAAAAATATTGTTTGCAGACACTGTGCCAACAATAGCTAGAGCCTGATCGCCAATGTGAATACTGAGCAAGGCTTCAAATTTATAAGGATCTCTACTGTCAAATACAAGACACTGATATTTGGAAGATGTAGTGGGCAAAGCCTGTCTTCTAAGTGGCCATCTTCTTATTTGAATTAATGGTATAACCAAAAAGGGGGCCCTTAGACACCCATGTGTAAATCCAGAGGGCCATAAGTACTGTTAGTGACATTAAAAAAATGGTAATAACATTAAAAAGGGCAAGCCTGTGTGTCCTACATGAAATGTGTGTCTAATACAGCAAAACCTGAAACTACCAGAGCACTATGCTAAATTGCTGGCCTATTTACTTAACTAGCAAGGGTCTGAAAAGAACCGCAAGGGCAGGAGAATTGAGGCTGTTCGCCCTTGTCACTGAACACATATCCTCTTTATTCAGGATGTTCACAATACTGTGAAGTCTCGTAAGAAATCTTGAAATCCACATTCCTGCCTCTCTCCTAGCAATGTTGGTGCCAGTATATTCATTTGACATTTTGGGGCTCCTATGGCATGAGTAGAGAAAGATCAGTTCTAAGGAGTTTTTCCAGAATAATGCCATATTTAATCAGTGAATGAAATGAACAGGATTTAGTCTTCCCGACCAAGTTCATCCCTGTGCTCATCTCACAGCTGTGACTGAGTGGGCATTTTAGAGACCAAATGATGGATGCTCATACGTCTGGGTCACTGTTACTGGCGTAAAAAAATACAGGTCCTTTTCTACAGAGTCCCCAGGAAACACACCCAAAGATAATCTCATTGTAGTGAAGATGAAGCCGATGGAGACATCCAGCTCCCGCTCCAAATGCACAGAAAATTATGCAGAAACCCATCTGCCAGGACAACAGTTTAATCTTCAAAAGCAAAACTTGGCCCTGAGATACCAAGCTAATAAGAGATTTTCATTGAAAATATCTTCATTTGTCAGACCCAAAGGGTCCTCTTAGGGAAATGAGAGGCCCCGTGTGAAATTCAAAGGAGACTTGGCCTTACAGTTCTCCAATCCAGAAGTGAAAGGAGAAAGCTGTTATTCCATGGTGGCTCTTCCCAGAGTTCATCTATCATGTGTTGTCCAATGAGAAGACTAAAAGCCTCCTTTAAACTGTACAGCTCCCAGACAAAATAAATATGAGTTTAATCTTTCTGCTCTCTTTCTTGCTCTATATAATCTCCCCCAAGGATTAATTTTTAATATATCGTGTGTGTGTGCCTGCATGCATGCACACACACACACACACACACACACACACCCCACAACTTAAAGTATTTTAGTTACTCTCCAATTGCCGGTCATGAATGTTAGTAATTCCAGCTGTCCCCAGTGACAAACATGGCCTGTACCCCCACGCCTATGCCCACATGGCAGCTTCTCCTCCCTATCTCTCCACTCATTCCTTCCTCTTTGGAATCCAAGTTGACCCTGCTAAAAAGAGTCTCCAATAAAATGAGAAATACAAGGCCTATTTTTCAACCTGTAAGCCCAGGCACAGAGATGTAAGTCATCCCAAGAATAAAGAGGACTAAAGGAGGGTGCATGCCTATGAAGGGGGCAGAGGGAAAGGACGCTGCTGTGGGAAGGGACAAAAGCTGAGTTTGTTGTCACCATTGTCACCATGGAGTATATCCCCCTTTTTGTGATTTTTCTTCTTATACAAATGTCTCATTCCCTAGACTGTGAACACGGAGGGGAGGAACCATTTACCACTGACTCTTGTATCCAAAGCTCCTGGAGAAGAATTGTATGTGCAGAACACTTTCTAATACCTGAATGCACTGATAAATAAGTCACAGAGTACTTCTATTCCCATTTCACATAAGAACAGAGGCCTGGAGATGTGAGGTTGCATACCCAAGCTCACGGAGCTGATAAGTGACACACCTGAGATGCAAAGCTAGGTCTGCCTTCTCCCAAACCACTCTGGTGATGCACACAAGACCCGAGCAGTGAAGAGCTACTGAGTAAATAGGCGATGCTGCGCGTATTAGATGCTGTTGGAAAGAAAGTGTGGTGGCCAAAAGAGACTGGGGTGCGTGGCGCACGGGGGTAATAAAACAGACACCAGCCAAGGAAAAATGTACGACCAGGCCAAGACGATAGACAGAGGGAGCACACTGTCGGCCCCAGCAGTCTGGTGAGCACGCCACAGGGAGTATTTGGTCAAAATGATGGCTCAGCAACGCCCCATGTGATAAGCAGCCACCCTCCTGAAATCCCCTGTGCCCAGTCCTTTGTGGGACAGGTACCCAGCACACAAGTGAGGCTATTTTATGTTCTGAGTTCCACATACTCAACATACAACCGACTTGCTGGAAGGCAGCCCATCTTTCAGTTGAGAACCGCCGGACTATTTCTCTCTCTTGTAGGGAGGCACGCTGCTGAGCAGCTGTCTGATTTTTGTTACTGGGCACTAATCACTTAAGCTTTTTATTGTTATAATTCCTTTTTCTTTTAGTGGAGACTGAATTACCAAGTTTCAATGCCTTGGGACTTTTAGTACCAATTTTTAAAAATTTCTATCCTCTCATCACGACTTAACCATCACCAATTTTGCTAAAAGCAATGAGGGTTTAAAAACACTATCCCTAAAAGATAGTTCCTGCCTTAAAAGGTGTTGCATTTATACTTCCATTATAATCTTCATTCCTTTCTTTTTACAGGAGCAATTAGACCAGTAACAGTACGATGCAAGCTTTATTTTAAATGGCTTCCGGAAGAAAAGAGACAAAAGCATTGGTAACTCCTGAAACAGTTTTCTGTGCACAGTCTTGTAGCTCCCTATGGCAGGCAGGAGTGGACATGGAGCTTTTGCAGAGCTCTGATAAGCTCTTGTTTATTGCAAATTCCATTTATTATTCTACGGCAGTGTCTGTCCCAAAGAATTACCTGGAGAGCTTTTGTAAAAATGCTTTCTAAACCCCACTCCTGGAGATTCTGGGGTAGAGCCCCGGAATGTGGATTTAACAAGCTCCCAAATGAGTCTACGACAGAATCAAGCTTGGGAATCACAATTCTAATACATAAGAGGTAATAGAATAGGGACAATGTGTTGTTCAGACAATCAGCAAACATCACTGTCTTCTCTAAGTTCAATGTTGGAATACAGGCGGTCACTGTGGTAGGCAGGAAAGAGGCACAGAAAACAAACCAGAGGGAGGATTTATCCTCTAGAGAAAGTTTAAACCTGACTATGTCCCTTAAACCAAGATCTGTCTGGCTGGTCTGAAATAAACTGCACACTGTAAGGAGGTGTGGTGGATATCCTGGGATAAATGGGCACTATGGCAATTCTGCCTAAGTCTGGCCTGTAACGTGGATGAGTTTTTCTGCTGCAAATTTACTTATTCTCTCTCTGTGTTGTGGGCAAATTTGCGTTGTGTCTGCAGTGGCGGTTGGGGACTTGAGTGGATTCCTATTGAAAAGTAACAAAATTTCTTTTTATGAGAACCGTTCATGTAAAAGAATTTCAAAACTATGTAAGAATGTCAGGGAGACAAGAGAAGTTCAATAATTTGTCAATTGCATCCGCTGAGAATACAATTATGAGAAAAATGAACTGTAATGATATAATAGATCTTTTTGTGTTGCTTAAAGACTAAGCAATAAAAGAGCAGGGTGATAAGCATCGGAAACTATGGCTATAAACACATCTGAGTCTGTTTCACGAGCACATGGGGGAGGCCCACCCTGGGATGGAGGCAACATGTAGAACTCTATACCTTGGGTTCAAGTCCTGACTTTACCACTTGGATGAGTTGTCTGACCTTGAGCAAGCTGTAAACACTCACTGAGCCCAATCCTCTCAGAGTGGCGCAGAGACCAGAGCTGACACTAGAAAGCACACAGCACAGGGCCTGCCACATGGGAGGCACTGAATAAATGGCAGCTATTTACTGTTTTTATTATATTACTGTATATTATTATTATTCTTTGTTTCTGTTAAAGGTAGGGGAAGGTTTTATTATTACTTTTTTTTTTTTTTTTTTTGAGAAAGGGTATCACTCTGTCACCCAGGCTGAAGTGCAGTGGTATGATCTCGGCTCCCTGCAATCTCTGCCTCCTAGGCTCAAGGGATTCTCTCACCTCACCCTCTCAAGGAGTTGGGACTACAGGCATGCACCACCACTCCCGGCATGCACCACCACGCCCGGCTTATTTTTGTATTTTTTGGTAGAGATGGAGTTTCACCATGTTGGCCAGGCTGGTCTTGAACTCCTGACCTCAAGTGATCTGCCCAATTTAGTCTCCCAAAGTGCTAGGATTACAGGTGTGAGCCACCACACCCAGCCAGGTTTTATTATTATTTTTTGTTGTTATTGTTGTTAAGGGTAGGGAAGGAAAGACTCAAAGATGTAAGATCAAACTTTGCAGTGTGGGACAAAAGCCAGCCGCACAGATACCACAGATGACGACCTCAATCAATATTTTAATTCCAAAGGGTGGCCTGGAGCCTTTGAAAGTCTGCCCTCATGTCCAACCTGGTGACCTGGCATCCTGCACTCTGCCCAGCGGGTTCTGAGCTGACCACCCACCTTTGGCTGACTCAAACAGTGGTTTCTAGACTCAGGAAGTATAAGCCACTACTGCTGATCAATTCTGTCTGCTCAAAGCCAATAGCATGTAAAGGGCCACTCTTGGATCCACCCAAGCCACAGTCTCTGCTGCAGTTTTGATATAATCAAAATATAAGGGCAATAAACGTTAATCCAACTTAATCCCATTCATTAATAAATATAATTGAGATTTCTATTGATTTATTTACAACCATTTTCCCACGTTCTCATAAATGAATTATGCTATTATTTTTCTGCAGCAAATGGTGTTAGGGATTAGAATTTCTAAGATACTGCTGCAATCATTATAGAGGAAATGTGGTCCATTCCTTAATAAGCGTAACAATGGAAGCCGCCTTGCCTGGAATCTTTCGGGGACTCAGAGAAAGCCAGCTTTGTCAGAAACTCAACACTGGACTACCTGCTTACTGAGCAAGCCATCCATTCAGTAAAACAATATCAAAAAGTTACTACCCAACTGTGCTTCCGAATACCAGGGCTGCATCCTCTATTTCTCTAATCATATTACTTAAGATTTTGTAAGTTGTCTGATTAGAAGGCTGATTTAATTAGAGTAGTAATAGAAATGACAAACATTACATATGCTTGTATATTGCTAAACCTTTTTCAATTATATTGGAGGTACCACCAGTGTGATGGCTAATGGTAGACATTCAGGCCTTTAATGACGGAAGGCCTCAAGCAATCTGCACACATTTTTATGACACACATTAAATATACATTCAATGCACTGCTGAGAAATTTAGCAGAAGTGTTGATTCATGCTCTTTTGCCAGACCTGGAGTAATCCAGCTGTCAGTAAATGTGTCTTATACTGACTTTAATGCTGTAGCGAGAGTCAAACGAACATACACAGGAAAAATGGGAATTCTTTTTTTCCTTGAAGTATTATACCTTATTGCTCTGGTATCTTTTGAGAAGTTATTATCCAAGGAAAGCTCTTCCAAAATAAATAGTTACCATCAGGAGCTATACTGAAGAATGATATACACCTCAGTTTCCCATACGTAATGAACCGCAAGACTAAAAGCAAAGAATTTGGAAATATCTTGTGACTGTAAACATACCACAGCTGCTCTATTGTACAGACAGGGACTTGGCTATGATGCTGTCAGTCCCTGCTTGGCTGAATTTAAAATAGTCAGAAAAGTGAGGTGGAGATCTGTTTCTTTCGCTGCGCAGCAGAGTCCTGAGCAGGACTTGTTCTGTTGCCCTATATTGGTGACCAAGGAAGCAAAGCTAAGGTCAAAGAGATGGGCAGGTGCACTGCAGTCTACAGAGTACTAATGATTGAGAAGAGACACCTCCGGAAAAGCTTAGGGAGATGGCAGAATAGTGCCGCGACACCACACTCCCCACTTGCCCCTCCTTCCTCCTTCCCAGTCTAGAGAAGACAAAGAAGACAGCAGGTGGAATTCGCTCAGGGTCTTCTGCCTAGTGAGAGTAGCTACAGCTTTCCCTTCTTCTTTCCCTGGCATTGTTATCCTTTCTTTCACCTAAAGCAAGAGAAAGGTGACTACCTAAAAGAATTACTTTGGAGGAGCCAGCGTGAAGGAGAACCTGGCATCCTGGTTCCCAGCTGGATGACTGCGGGGTCAGCCGCTTTGCTGAATGGCCCTGAGTCCCCCAACCACCCTGAGCAGGCAAAAAGTGAATTGGAGAGAAATGGTAGGACAACAGGGGTCAGGAACCATCTAGCAAAGGCCAGGATGAGTGAGCTTCCCAAGTACCAGTGGGCCTACATCCCCTTGCCAGGGTCCTACCTAAGGGGGCAGCCAGAATGTCAAGGGAGCTCAGAAAGGAAAGGCTGTGGGCTGTACCACCAGAAACAGAGCTGAGGGGTGGCTTGATAAAGCCGGGTTGACATTGTATCTCCTACATCCAGGAACCACAGGATAGGGAGTCCCCTGAAGGGGCTCTAAAGAAACCTCCCTTGAATACCATGAAAAGGCCAGTATTTGGATGTCTCCCATCTGGCAGGCCCCCACCATCAGTCAGGGTACCAGAGAAGCAGGTACATCTCCAGAGAGAGGATGGCAGCCATGGCCAGTGGTGTGAGAGACACTTGTCTCCTCCCCATCCTAAAATACAGGAAGGGAAGGAGAATGAGAAGAAGGACACAGTAAGAGTGTCCCAGAGCTAAATCAAATTCGTTTACCCTTCCCCAAGGCAAGGGAAGGGGAGGAGGATGGAAAGAGTAAGCACCCCTTCCAATGATTCAAGTCTTTTATTTTTATTTTTTAAATTGATACATTAATATTTGTACATATGTATGGGGTACATGTGATATTTTGATACATACATATAACATGTAATGATCAAATCAGGGTGTTTAGATTATCCATCACCAGGAACATTTATCATTTCTTTGTGTTGGGGATATTTCAGATCTTCTAACTATTTTGAAATATATAATATATTGTTGCTGTCATCACCCTATTGTGCTATCCAAAACGAAGATTCATTTCTTCTACCTAACTCTATGTTTGCATCCATTAACCAACCTGTTCTTCCCCTCCTCCTTCCTCCACCTACACACACACCCTTCCCTGCCTCTGGCAACCACCATTCTACTCTCTACCTCCCTAAGATCAACATTTTTTAGCTCCTACATATGAGTGAGAACATGCAATATTTGTCTTTCTGTCCCAGACTTACTCCACTTAACAGAATGACCTCCAGGTTCATCCAAGTCCTTTTAAAACTAAACAAGGCAGGTGCTGGAGGGAATGGAAAAGATGAGATTTACAAAGAATATGAGAATGGTGTCTTAAACTAGACAACCCTGAGTTCCTTTTTATTATTATTATTTTTTTTTTTTTGAGACAGAGTTTCGCTCTTGTTGCCCAGGCTGGAGTGCAATGGCGCAGTCTTGGCTCACTGTAACCACTGCCTCCTGGGTTCAAGCGATTCTTCTGCTCAGCCTCCAGAGTAGCTGGGATTATGGGCATGCACCACCACACCTGGCTAATTCTTTGTATTTTAGTAGGAGACGGGGTTTCTCCATGTTGGTTAGGCTGGTCTCCCCCAACCTCAGGTGATCCGCCTGCCTTGGCCTCCCAAAGTGCTGGGATTACAGGCATGAGCCACCACACCCAGTGAGTTTCTTTTTAATTAACGAAAACAAGTAAGGTTCCACCAAAGATGTTCAATTTAATAAATCTTTTTTGAGGATCCACCATGTGTCAGTCACTATTTCAGGCACTTGAGTGACAATGACACTAATGAATGAAACAAAGATCCCAGCCTTCATGTTACTTAGGGAGAAGAGAGATTTAACACAGTGCAGCTAATACAGTGAGTGGAGAAAAATAAAACCACTAAATTTCTACCGGGTTCAGACTAATCGATAAACCAGTTTTAACAGCTTTCTAAGATTAAACAACTTTTTTTCTGAAAGTTTTGCTCTCACGAAAACACTGAGTTCTGCAAAAGGACCTAGAGATTGAAGAGGAGGGGATGGGATCTGAAGGCAAGCCGATGACACCAGGCAACTGTTATGGGCTTAGAGAGATGGGTAAGGGCACTTGGCATCGGCTGAAATAGACTAGATTACCCCCTTTCTGCCTCCATGGTGTTTGCGTTCTTCACTGATTCCATCCACACCAAGCCTTATCTCCTCAGGATAATAAAATCAACCTGAGACAGGAATCAGTGCAAAGCATGGCCACAGCAGCACTGTGGACAAGATAAGAATTTAAGATCTGCTTTACATTTGCCAATGGAAGCACTACCATATTTTCTAAATAGTTGCTCATAGAGCAAAAGACATTAGGAAATAGGTCCACATTTACAGACAACTCAAAAATCTTTGGATAGGCATCTGAAGGAATGGATTTTGTCTTCATTCCTAGTTTCTGATTTGATTCTACTTTCCTGGAGAAGGATTTTGTTCTGCCTCCTGAGAGATTGGGAAAGCAGGAGAATCTTGAAACTCATGAAGCCCTACCAAGACAAAAAGGAGTCGCTGGGGTGTTGGGGATGACGACTCCAAAAACCACAGTAAATTCTACTCCTGTCTCCTTTTTGAGGAGGATCATTGTTATTCTTCTCAAAAGCCCTTTTCTGGAGTACAGTGCCTTTTTTTTGTTTTGTTTTTTTTTTGAAGATCGGTGTCGTTGGCGAGGCACGGTGGCTCATGCCTGTCATCTTAACACTTTGGGAGGACGAGGCAGGGGGATCACCTGAGGTCATGAGTGGAGTTCGAGACCAGCCTAGCCAACATGATGAAATCCCATCTTTACCAAAAATTCAAAAATTAGCTGGGTGTAGTGGCACATGCCTGTAGTCCCAGCTACTTGGGAGACTGAGGCATGAGAATCACTTGAACCTGGGAGGCAGAGGTTGCAGTAAGCCGAAATTATATCACTGTACTCCAGCCTGGGTGACAGAACAAGACTCTCTCAAAAAAAAAAAAAAAAATTGGTGTTGTTGGGGATACCAAAATATGGCACTTTAACATGCTGAACTAAGGAGGCTACCCCGCTAATCCTCTGTCTCTCCCAAAGCACAGGATAACACTGTCCTCTGAAATTTCCTTATCTACCCAGAAACTGGACCCCTAAAGACACAATTGTCTTCAATCCTTTCCCTGAAATTTCTTTAAGCAGGAAAGATGACAACTCATATCACAGAGGAAGAGACTGAAAATTAAACATCACACCTAGAGCCTAGATAATCATCCCAAACTATCCTCTGTTCTCAGGTCCCATTCAATTCCCAAACAGCATCACGTACAAACCATTGACTGGTCTTCAGGCTCATTCATTTACAGCCCTCGCTGCCTTCCTTCCTTCTCCCAATGAAGAGGGCATTTAAGGGATTTAAGTATCAACCCTCTGGCATTTTCTTCGAGTTTTCGTATTTTGTATGATTCCTGTGCACATATGTGCATGCAATCCATTTGTTATGCTTTTCTCTTGTTAACCTGTCTTTTGTTATAGGAGTGTCAGCCGTGATCCCTTATGATGGGGAGAAAGGAGATCATCCCCTTTCTGTAGCCACGGTGTTTGCCTCTTTCACTGATTCCATCCAAGCCAAGACTTATATCCTCGGATAATAAAATCAATCTGAGATGTGAATCAGTGCAAAGCGTGACCACAGCAGTACTGCGAGGGGCCTGTGGTATTCCTAATGAGCCTGGGTCACGATTTTATTTAGTGTCAGATGATCATATCTGAATACAGCTAAAGGTCCTTCATTAAGGCTAGGCTGTTGGCTGTTTATAAGGTAGAGTGGTATAGATGGTGGTCGTTACTTTTAAATGGCTGAGTACTAAAAAAGACAAGGATACTTCTACCGGAAACCTTCCAACTTTGCAAAATGAGTTCACTTTTAACACTACCCTTGGATAATGCCAGCCCACAGGGTGCTAATGGCCCGGGGAAGTTCCTCAGAGCAAACATTAACACTACCAATTCTTAACTGGAGAAAACAAAAGTGCCAGCATAGCTTAAAACCCTTTGACTTGGTTTCTGTAAAATGCCTTTTCTTCATAAACCAGTAAATTTTCCAACCTGGCACAGTCAAGGCTGGCTAATTCTTCTTAGGCAACTGAGAGAACACTCTATATTCAATTCTTTTAGAAAACTGTGGAGCCTAATTAAGCCTAACAGCTAGAGCACTAAATGCAAATCTTCATCCTCCAGCAATTTAGTTTAAGTAGCAAAGCCACTTTCATTTTTCTGCGCTCCAAAGAAGTATTTTGTCATCATGAATTGAGAATAATAATAAACTAGTCGTGGGAAATGTAACCCCAGACCGGGTACCGGGTTGTGTGTAGATCTATGGGGCTGACATTAATAAAATTCTGTTTATCTCTAATACATTAAAATAGTATTTTATAGGAAAATTTCAATGTGTGGCACAGAGAGGAGACATGCTGAACCCATTGACATTTAGCTAACAGAATTTTTAATAGAATTGAGCTGGCCTGGGAAGGAAGAAAAATAGGAAAGAAATGCCAACCAGACAACTCCCTAGAGAATAATGTATTTTGGTTTTATGTGATATTAAATATCACTTCCTCCACCAAGGTTGGAACTTGCATTAGTCTCAGCAAGCAAATTTTGCACATCCCAAAATTCCATCGCGATGGGCCCTAGGTCAATCCCAGGGTCCAGGGCACTGCTACCAGCCATTCCAACAAAAACAAGACAATTCACTGTGAATGGTGCCATTTTCCATGCCACTGTGCAGACGACATGAGGGCTTCCAGATCACAGAACCAGTGGCTGATAAAACAGTGTATGAAACCTCTACCCCCTTGGCCAAATCTGACTTCTGGCTTTATTTCATCTGCTCCATGGCTATCATCGGCTATTGTTCCAGATAGAAGTTGTGCAGCTCTGAAAGCAGTTTTCCCTCCCATGTGTCAGGTCTAGGGCTCTAAACTGTGATGACTCAACTAATTAGCATTTCACAGGGCAGGGAGAACTGTCCAACCCTATAAGTGGCCAGAGTTTTCAGAGCATCTTTCTCTCCCTTCCTCTCTGTCTACATGTCACTTCTACTTCTTTTTTGTCCTTCCTCCTCATTGCCTTCTTTTGCTTTGTCTTCCAGCTCTTCCCCTTCCTCCCATTTACCTTCTTTTAAAACTAGCCATAAAGAGGTATCTTTTAATGTTCTTCTCTTAATTTGAAGGTGATTTGAATATTTCCTATTTCTTTCCAAAAACCTTTTTAAAGGAATTAAACACAACTGATTTTTGTTTGTCTGTGCTCTGTAATCATTAGTTTTCGTATTTTAAACACTTACTTTCTTTGACTTGTTTTGAATATAAAGGTCTTTTCTTTCCTTGTGTTTCTGTCTTTTAATGGCTCATTTTCATTCTCTATGCTTCAAATGAATACTAAAATTCAGTAGAAGAGCTTCTGAATTTTTTTCTATACAGATTCTTTTTTCTTCCTTAGACTCACAGGTTTCAATTATGAAACCATTCTTCAATTCTATTCACCACAACTTTTTTACTGAATGCCTACAGAGGCCAGGAATCAGGCCCGGCACTGGGGAATTCATGGTTTCATGAGACAAGCATACTAGAAGGGGAGACGGACGATAAATACGTGAACAATAAATACACAAAATAATCAGACATGACCTGTGTGGCAAAGAAAAGACTTGCACACTATGAGTGAAGAAGCAGGAGGCCTGTCAGGCCAACAGAGAAGGCCTCACCAAGAAGATGCGTTCCTGAAAAGTGAAGGGAACTGCCATCCAAAGGGCTGAGAAGGAAAACTTCAGGGGAGGGAATAACAAGGATAAAAGCCCTGAGGCAGGGAGGAGCTTAGATTTTCTAGGAACTTGGAAAGAACATGAGTTTTGCTAGATTGGGTCTAGCAAAAGGAGAGGAAGCGACAGGACAAGACGACAGGTAGCAGGGACCAGAGCTTGCGAGACTTTTCTAAAGAACTGAGATGCTATTTTTCAGACTACTAGAAAGTCGTCGAAAGGTTTCAAGCAGAAAAATGGCATAATCTGGTTTTTAAGATATTTCTCTTTATGCATTACTCTGGAAGAATGTGAACTCATGACTTCTGAGCTCTTTTCATCAGATTTCCAAGATCAATGACGAGTTATACCTTTAAAACACCACCATGGAGAGTCTCTCTGTAAAAGGACCACCCCTTAAAACAAAGCAATATGTGCCTTTATGAACACAAAGAATTTTGAGGCCATATAATCAACATGATTGTGAAATTACAGATGGACCTACTTTCTAAAAATTGGACAAGTTTCCTACCTGCACATGTTTGTTCAGCACCCAACTCCCCCAACATGGTCTCCTTTGAAACCACTAATACAGGCCAGGCACGGTAGCTCATGCCTGTAATCCTAGCACTTTGGGAGGCTGAGGCTGGTGGATCACCTGAGGTCAGGAGTTCGAGACCAGCCTGGTCAACATGGCAAAAACCCGTCTCTACCAAAAATACAAAAATTAGCTGGGCGTGGTGGCTGGTGCCTGTAGTCCCAGCTACTCAGGAAGCTGAGGCAGGAGAATCGCTTGAACTCGAGAGGTGGAGGTTGCAGTGAGCCAAGATCATGCCACTGCACTCTAGCCTGGGTGACACAGCGAGACTCTGTCTCAAAAAAGGAAAAAAGAAAGAAAGAAAGAAAAAAAAAAAGAAATCACTAATACAAATTTAATACACCAGTTTCCCGAAATATTTCACTGAAATGATGCGGAAGTTATTTTTAAAAACGAATTAAGGAACACATTGTAAGAAGAGTGAGAAGAGTGAGAAGTGTAAGTAGTAACCAATGGCTATATGGCTAAGATCAGTTTCCTGATTTTTAAAAGTAGTATTTATGTAGTTAGTTGGTTACCATCAAACTCTGTGTCCATGTAATATCGGTTGAATTTCAGGTGATAAATAGGGAGCAAGTGACGAGAAACTTAATCTACTTTGGGAAACAATTACTTCGTAATGTAAACCCCCATTCTAATCCAATCAATCACAAATCCACAGAGAATTTACTATTCATACCTACTATCATTCCCCCTGTCTGCCCCTGGCCTAACCTCCATGTGCTCTGCATCCTCCACCACTCTTTCTGTCACTGTCTTTTCACACGCTAGCCCTCCACCTCTGCCTGCCTGCTTCTTTTCTCTAAGACCCCAGCCCTAGTCCCCACCCTTGACACAGAGCCCAGGGTTCCCTGAAGAACACCCTGCAATGATCCAGGCTCCCCTTCTCATTCTCGAAAGCACCAAGGGCTGTGAATGAGGCAGGTGCTTTTAGGCCGCAGAAACTGGCCCAGTTAAAACGTCTTAAGTCCAATAAAATCTTTCCCAATAAAGGCAGGGTCCTGTTCTGAGACATCAGTAATAGGTATCATTGTCAATTACATGCATCTCATTTGGGCTCATCTCCCTGTCAGGCTAAAACACCAGCTGAAAAGAAGCAGGACTCCTCTCCAAGACAGACACAGCTGAAGAACAAATGCTTATGAGTGTCCTCTGAGAGCACAAAAAGAGTAAAAACATTTAACATCTTATTTTTAGATTCTAAGTACCTAGATACTATGACAAAAAAAAAAAAAAAGAAAGAAAGAAAGAAAGAAAGAAAGAAAGAAAGAAAGAAAGAAAGAAAGAAAGAAACCTCAGAGAAAAAAATGATTCAAGTGGAAAAATTTGACAAATTCTTATTTATAGTGGGTCATTTAAATAATAAAACTAAGTATCACGGTAACCTCCTGATTCTTAAACCTCATGAAAATAAGAGATGATAGTGCACTTTTTAAAATACCTTCTTTCAATCTGTGCTATTAATCACTTCACTCTCAGGTCTAAGTGGCCCAGGATGGTCTTGCAAATGGAGACCAATGACTGCCTGAGATGCCAGTTTGTAATAATTTGTGTATTTAAAAATCTGTCTTCCTTTTTCCTCCCCCCTTCAAAATTTCAGACAATGTCAAGTAGTTTGCTGTGATGATAATAAGATGCATGTTTACTTGACTTTCATAGCTCAGTGTCTTCATATTCTGTTCTGGCTTTAAACTAAAAGGCTAAGAAGTCTCACAGACTTATAAGTGGTATGAAATTTGTCAGGGTTTAGATTATTTTGCCAATTTAAATTCTCATACACAATTTCATTTTCCCTCAACACAGCTGTACAAAGTTGCTGAGTAAATCGATAATTTTCATTATCCGAGAAATCTACAATCCAAAGACATTTCTGGATGGTCATCAAAATTTTTGTAGTGATTTTGGTTAGGTTTAAAGCAAAAATGACAATCAGGTCGTTGACAGCACAAGTAGCTGGTCTGAGTTGAGGGAATTAGAGAAGGAGTGGGAAGGTAGGAGTTTGAAGATTCAGGTTCTGTGTACCCCAAGCAGAATGCTGAGAGGAGGGGAGGGCGTTGTTCATTAACAACATTAACAAGAGGCAGGACATGACATTTTTAAGCCATGTTTCCTAGAACACTGTCTGAAGACACCATGCAGTGAAAAGGACACTAAATTGTGAATAACTTAGATCTGAGCACTAAATATATCTTGGGTTTTGCTTCTGATGTATTAGTTTTTGCTGGCCACTAAATGGCTTATGCAGATGAGATGAAATACAAAAAAAAAAAGTCTGTTCAGAGAGCGTTAGGAGAAAGATATTAATGGTGCCCCAATTTTGTAACATATTCTTGGCACATGAAATATTGAAGGCCAATTTGCAAAGAGAAACATGTAATTTATGTCTACTCCAGTCTTATTCAAAAGGATTTGAGGTGGAAAATACAGAATTCATTCTACTGGGAGTGCCCACTTGAGCTCACCAGCTACAGAACATTTAATCTTTGATATTCATAAAGGGGCATATTTTTATAAACATTTTTCTATGAAATCTCACCTTGTTAAAAAGGTTACAGTCGTAATACTAGATCTTAATCTACTCTTTGGACCCTTTCCCAAAACACAGTGGCGCCTTTTCAAAAAGGCCAGAAAGGACGCAGAAAGAGCCTCCTGAAGAATGTCAATGTGCAATGCCAATGGGTTCCAAGCAGAAGCCACAAGAGGTACCACTCTCTTTGCCAGTGTTGCCTGGAGGCAGCTTTTCAGGCACCTTATTGATCAGTCTTGCTCTCTGAAATGAGCAGACTAATGTTTGACAGGACAAACCCATAGAAAAAATCAGAAGCTCTTCTCCCTGTCGATAAGTTTAAATAACTCCAAGGCTAAAATAATTCCAATCGTTCGACGCAAATACACATTTTAGTTTGGAGTCACTTGAAAATATGTACCAGCTGAACTAGCTTATTAGCTCTGGTTGAAAGTCCACTGGGTCTGTTGGGCTGTCATTTCTCTAGTTGCTTTGCAGTGCTATGATGGTCCCTTGGAGAAAGGGCTGCAGCCTCGGAGCCCTGGCACTGCCTGTCTACCACCCTTCTCTTTCCCTTCCATAATGAAGGCATAACACAGCAAAATTTCAGGGCAGTTGCCTGAATGAACAAAAGATTATTTACCAAAAAATAGGTAGCACTCAAGCAACAAATGGTTTTAGAGTACTTTTGAGTAAGGCATTATGCTAAGTGCTACAAAGATATGAATTAGTATGAGACAGCCCTTACTGTCAAAAGCTCCCTACTTAGGCGAAGGAGGTGATCAGATATCAACTGCAGATAAGAATACCTTTATTATTCCCATGAATTTTTGCATAATCTATTTCTGCTTTGTCACTTTAAGCCTAGATTTTTGTATTTTCCATAGACCCATGTCTATTTGGGAATTAGAGAAGTCAGTTTAAACTTATGAGAGAAATAATTAATTTTTTTACTCTATTAGCAGCAGAATCCTCCTTAAAAGAAATCCATACTCCAAACTGTACACTTAAAAATGGCAAAGATGGCAAAGTTTCATGTCATGTGTATTTTTGCACAATTAAAAAATAAGAAAGAGATATCCCACCATTTAGCTGGGCAGAATCTGTGAGCCTAAGCTTGGCCAGGTTCTTGTAATTGTTATTTGTTTTCAACAAAAACTGTTTCTCAACTAGTGCATGTAAATAAAGTCTCCTTCAGAGCATCCACAAAGTGGAAGAAGGAGATCCAAGAATACATGTGTAACAGGGATGTCATTGTTGTGGCTTCTCTGATCTTCTGTTCTCATTTCTAGAACAATCTGAAAATTCATTTTGTTGGTTGGCTATTGGTAGAATCCATTTGTCCTGACTTTCTGGTCACCGTGTCCCTTACAGAATCTAAAAGAAACTGCTGGAACCCTTGGGAGTGAGGTGGAGGGTAGGGTATTTCCTTTCTTGCTATTTCACGTGGATGCTCAGAAATTATAAAAACTAAAACTGATGGCAATTTCGCTTCCTTAGCACAGAGTGAGGGAAAAGACAGCTCATACACTGGTAATTCTGTGCTTATGTTTGAACCTTTACCAGGAATGTGGAGGCAACAAATGTTGGTTCAACTTTTGTCTTTCCATTCATTAGTAATATTATCATAATAAAGCTTCCTTGACACAGGACCTATTTCCAAGCTGTTTCTTATGTTTTATGACGGACATCTGGGTTAAAGTAACATTTTGGCGCTCCTTATGCACTTCAGCTGGTTGGTGGGGCAATGTGCAAAATGCTGCGGTAACAGCAACTCAGGGACTCAAAAGGCACAGCCACCTTGCTCCCAGGATGCTACCAGTTGGGGAGGGGAGCACTGACTGTCCAGGGGCCTCCCGTACTCCCAGGTACTATTTATTAGTTATGTCTCTTGAAATATAACCTAAGATTTATAACGGTCTTTTCTGAATTTCTGAATTTCCTACTACAAAACATTGGTGAGTTGGGTGCAATGCCTCCCAAGAATTGAGTAAGACTTCCTTTATTTTCAGTAGGGGAGAGGGGAGCTTGTCTTAATTTATGTATTTCTGGTATTTGCACTTCAGATACAAAATTTTGATGCATGTCTAAAATACAAGCTCCATGAGATAGGAACTGCTGATTCTCCAGCCTTGGGCAGTCACAGAATACCTGTTGTTGACTAGCTGAGTAAATGGTTATGACTGCAAAATAGAAAGCTGCGCCACACAGGCTAGGCAGGATTTTTTGCTTCACTGCAGTGAGTGAGGTGCTCTCAGAGTACTGTGGCTCAGGCCTTCCACCAGAGGGAGCAGGGACGCCACCCCACTGCAGAGGACGCTTGTGCAGAACCCTGGGAAGTGCCTGAAAAGGAAAAACAAAAATCCCCAAGCCAGCAAAAAAGAATTGGCATCAAAACGAATGTGAAGAAGAAGAAATGGTTGGGTTATTATACTCAGTGACATGGCCAGATAAAGCCAAAATGGATCTTTCTTTTCCTGCTGCTTAAATGTCCTAGAGCTTCTCAGGCAGAGGAGCCCCATGCCCTAGAAGCAACGTCTTCTGGAGCAGCTTGTCTCCTGGTTACCAGTGTGGAGTCAGCCCAAGCACGATGCACCTCATCTTAAAAGCAGAAAGGAGAGTGGCCGCCGCCAAACCTCTCTAGAGTTCCCCACTGCATTGCTCTGAAACAGTTCCATCTGCGTCTCTGATTCCGGGGAAAAGTTCAGCTATATGGGCTGTTTGGGGCCTGGCACAAGTGGCTATGATGACTTCATTCCAAACTGGGCTGAGATTCCAGCTAAGGACAAATAATTCTCCAGAAAACCACCATCAAATCACACAAGGCAATACGAGTTTAATATTCAAGGTCTCCACCTTCCTCTCCAGGCAAACTTAAACCTAAAAAGGGAAACAGCTTGAGGGACTGGGCATCAGAATACATCACTAGTTTAAAAGTAGATTGTTAGCCCTTTCCAAGTCCCTCAGCATGTCAACTGGAAGAGAAGGCTCTGCAGAGGACAGCAATGTGAAGTGAAATCCTAAAGAACCAATCCTCCTCCTGGATCTCCATCCATTGATCGTGTCAAACACAAGATTGATTTTAAAGTCCCACATCATGTAAAAGGGAAGATAATCCAAGAGAATATCTATGTAAGATACATCATGTTTTTTTTTTTTTTTCCAAAAAAGAACCTGTCTCAAATTAAAGAGGCAAGACTTGAGTTTCATTTAGCTAATGAAGCTTTGGAAAGTAAATTATCCTTCCAGGGATGCTGAAACAAGCAATGACAACAAAAGACACTCTCCATTTGCCTAGTGGTTCCACCTTATCAGGCTCTAGATGGAACCCACCAGTCCACAGATAGCCAATTTAGGACATTCCTGAGAGCCTATTGATGGGAGAGAACTGCTGAATAGTCATAAATCAGAACACTCCAAGGAGTGAATGCGATAATACTGCAGGTTTATTTTAAGGTGAGGATCATAGCAAACAGGAAATTATATATAATTCCAGAGAGAAACAAAGTCAAAAAATTCAAATGAACAATGGCCAGTTCCTATAGGGCAGGACATTGCTTATTTCTTTGCATTGCCCAGTGTATCTGGCCCAGTCTATGGCACTAGGGACTTACTGATTATCTAATTTGCAAAAACACCTCACAACCACCCTCCAAAATAACTTAGGGGTTTATCTAAAAAGAAAGCAGAGGTTTAGACCCTTTCTACTAGGTCAGAGGATAACAATTTTAGATACAGAAAAGATATGAAACACGGTAGGTAATTGGACTCATGGAGACTTTACTTTATTTAATTTTTTTGAGACGGAGTCTCGGTCTGTCGCCCAGGCTGGAATGCAGTGTGGTGCGATCTTGGCTCACTGCAACCTCTGTCTCCTGGGTTCAAGCGATTCTCCTGCCTCAGTCTCCTGAGTAGCTGGGATTACAGGTGCACACGACCATGCCTGTCTAATTTTTGTATTTTTAGTAGAGACGGGGTTTCACCATGTTGGCCAGGCTGGTCTGGAACTCCTGACCTCAAATGATCCACTTGCCTTGGCCTCCCAAAGCGCTGGGATTACAGGTGTGAGCCACCACACCTGGCTACACTCATGGAGACTTTAAAAGGCTTTCCAAAAGTTGGGGGATTCCACTTCTCCAGGCAGAAAGACCTTCATAAAACTAATATGTACTTTAAAAAAAATCCACATAGAAGAGGCAGGGAATGTGTTAACGGGGTGGGGGGTGGGGGGCGGACAGAGAAGGCTGGTCACGCTCAGCAAGACCCATGAAGACACTCTCATAATGTTTGCTGTGGAGAGATCTTTCTCTACATAATGGTAAACAATGAGCCCTGTCCAGTTTTTTCTTATTTTTCATTATAGGAAACCTTAAGTGTCACAATTCTTCAAGCATGCAATGGGAATGGGAAACAGGGTGGCACAGTGACTTCACGGCAACGGTAAATCAAGTGTTCTGTCTGGCAGGAAAACTGTCATTAGCCTGGGAAGTCAACTAGCTGATGTCATTTCTGAAACAGAGGTAATATGTCTATTTCAATTTATGAGGAAAACAATCGATTTTATTTTCTGCCATCTACTTTTAGAGGTCAGAAGGAAAATATTTATTGTACCTTTTAAAGGGAAAAACATTCATTAGACTCCCCGAAGAGTAAGTTTCAGGTGGTAAATATTTCCACTGGCAAAACATAAGAAAGGGCAGTTTGCTTTTAAAAGTGAGATTACAAAAGACTAACATCAGGTAAAAAGAGCTTCTTGTGACTGCTCACTCACACAGGTTGGTCCTGTCTTAGCCCTACCTCTAATTCAAGGTCAAAGAAAATGTACTGAAAAGGAGTCTTCAGCTACAGCAGTCTAACAACAGACAGAATGTCCACAAAGCCATTACCTTAGGCAACCGACCAGCTTCATTACTTTTCAGCTAAAGCAATGATGTTCTGGGAGAAAGATTTTCTTTTTCACATAGTAAACATGCGCTAGTAAAGCTTAAAAATAAGATCTGCTAAAAGGAAATCCAAACAACAGCTAATTTGAATAATGAATATGTTTATTCAAATAATCATGCTCATTTTTAATGATAGAGATGAATGATTACTGATCAGAAATGATGCTTTTGATACATTTTTGAGTGAAAAAATAGGTTACAAGACAGAGTCTCTCTTTTAAATATATACATATTTGATATATATTTGTAATGCATGTTCGTAGAAAAATGTGTGGAAGGATACACAACAAGGTGTTAACATTGGCTTATATTTTCAGTCATGTTTACTGAGGAATAATTTACATACAGTAAAATTCCCTATTTTGTATACAATCCTGAGTTTCAGCAAATGTATACGGTCATACAACCACATGACAATCAAGATATAGAATGTGTCCATTACTCTAAAACAGTTCCTGTGTGTCCTCCTGCGGTCTAGACCTCCCACCCCAGGCCCTGACGCTACTGATCTGTTTTCTTTCCTTGTAGTATTGCTTATTCTCAAAAATCATCCATATATCAGACAGTAAATATCCTTTGATTAGCACTTGTTTCTAGAATAGGGATTATAGATCATGATGATTTCTTTATTTTTGTTATCTGGCTTATCTATATTTTCTAATTTTTTATTACAAACATAATTACTTTTGCAATTTAGAAAAACAAAGGTAAAAATTTAATTAATTGTGATAGGCCATTATGGAAGTAGATAAAGCCATGAAAGCACAGATGAAAACAAATGCTGTGTGTATGATATTTAAATTGTGGAATATTACTTCACCCAAACCTTGAGAGGCAATGCGCAATCGGCTACAGCAAGGCAAACTTCCCAGCTGTGCTGTCAGTTGTGTGACATTGGGCAGGTTATTTATCATCTTTTAGATTCGATGTTTAAACGACGGGTTAAAATAGTGCCCATCTCGCAAAGTCATTATAATGATTAGCTGAGGTTGTGCATTAGGTCACTGGTACCTGGTAAAATTTAGCACTAGAATTATGTGTGTTATTTATTTGGCTTTTCTTAGTACTATCATTACTGAGGCTTTGGGAGGTATTCCAATAGGAAAGGACCTATCCCAATGGGAAAGGACTCTGCCTCTATAGGCAAAGGGAAGTGGTGTCAGGGGCGTGGAGCCAGGCCACAGGCTTACTTTTAAATCTCAAAAATAAATTCAAGACATTCCATTTCAGAAAATTTAAAACTTCTGCTTTTTCACAACAAAGTTCTTAGTGCTTTGTTATGATTTCTCAGTGAAATCATTACCTTGGGAATAGTAATAGTAAACACCAGTCACCATTACAACTTTAATCAATATTTTCTTACTATTTAGAAGCCAGTGATCCTTTAGTGAAAATATACATTTGTCTAACTCTCCTCTCCCTCTATATGAATGACCCAAACCCTATAACCTTTATTCATACCACAATATGGCATGAATTTAGGGGAGATGAGGATAGTCAATTATAAAGCTAGCCAAATTTAAACCAGAGCATAACATTTAAGATCAGTGCAAAAAGAGGCCAAGCAATCATAGATGTTCATCTCTGCAAGGTTTTCAGTTGTCAGAGACTCTGGGGTGAAATGAGTTTATGAAAAAACAAATATGATCCACCTTTATCTTCCCAAGGCCGTAATACATGCCAGGAAGTGAGAAAATCTGTCTGTCTCTGCTGGGAAGCTCCCAAATGTTTTGATTAAAATAGAACATCTCATTTAATTCTCATCCTTGAGACAAGTTCATAATTCACTGAACTGATCCAGGATTTTTATAATAAATGGCAATTGAATTAAAAATATGCCTGCCGTCTTTGGCCAAATATATACATATATTAAAAACAGGACTATTGGCTTCATGCACTTTTGCTAAAAAACAAATTATAACCACATATGAATTACAGTTAATTCATTTATATATACACATTCACATGTGTATGTCTCCATGCATATGTATTTTGCATGTATATATGTATGTATACATGTATGTATGTAAAATGTTCACAGAGCATACATCATTGAGAAAACTCAGGGGCCAAGGAATGATCTCCCAAACACCAGGCCCACACTATCTGATGTCTCCGGAACAGCATGAGATGGTCCCTTTGACTAAAAACTCATTATCTCCACATTCAAGATCCACATTCAAGATGACGCCTCACCATTCAAGATGCAGCTCCAAAGTCACCTTTCCATCAAGTTCTTCCAAGTTTCCCTGCGCTAGAAACAGTAATTTTCTCTTTTCTACCTTGAATTCATTATTTATGTACATCTTCTCTGAACAACAAAACAAAAAGTTCCTTGAAAGCAGAGCCCAGGGACAATTCTTATGTGCAATCTCCCTGTCCTCAGTGCCTAGCTTAGATAGCACTCTGGCCAAAATTGGGGATTAATATACATTTTCAGAATGAAATAAATCAATATTTGATTCCATTTTAATACAATCATCAATTTTTGTTCTCATCAGATAGTGCTAGCTGCACAGACTAGAATATATGACTCAGGAATATGTCTTTGGCAATATTCTAATCTCCAATTCCTGACAATTCTTTGCTCCTCTTTTTTTTTTTTTTTTTTGAGACAGAGTCTTGCTCTGTTGCCCAGGCTGGAGTGCAGTGGCACTATCTTGGCTCACTGCAACCTCTGCCTTCTGGGTTTAAGCGATTCTCCTGCTTCAGGCTCCTGAGTGGATGGGACTACAGGTGCATGCCACCACGCCCAGCTAATTTTTATATTTTTAGTAGAGACGGGGTTTCACCATGTTGGCCAGGCTGGTCTTGAACTCCTGACCTCAGGTGATCCACCCACTTTGGCCTCCCAAAGTGTTGGGATTACAGGCATGAGCCATCGCGCCCGGCCTCCTCACTCCTCTTAAAACCTTGTTAAAATACTTCAAGGGGCCAGGCCTGGTGACTCAAGCCTGTAATCCCAGCACTTTGGGAGGCCGAGGTGGGCAGATCACTTGAGGTCAGGAGTTCGAAACCAGGCTGGCCAACATGGTGAAACCCCACCTCTACTAAAAATACCAGCTACTTGGGAGGCTGAGGCAGGAGAATTGCTTGAACCTGGGAGGCGGAGGTGGCAGTGAGCCGAGATTGCACCACTGCACTCTAGCCTGGGTGACAGGGCAAGACTCTGTCTCAAAAACAAACAAAAAAACAAAAACAAAAATAAAAATAAACTTCAAGGGATGTATCAGATAGTTCATAGCATCTCTGGACCCAACCCCAGTAAAAAAATTAAAAAGGAATTGAGCATCAAGTTAAAGAAGAAACTTATTTCAGATAGTACAAAGTGCTTAGATTGGGATTTATGAGCGTATGAAGAAATGATATGTCTGCCATATGCTTTCACGTTAACAAAGAACTTTTTGTCCAGACACTAATACTGTAGTCTTCTCAGGAATCACCGCTAACTTACACGTTTTAATCAATTAAACAATCTACATAAAAGATTAGTCAAGAAAGAAAATGCAAATCAAGTATGGAGAGATATCTTCCTCTATAAATCTGGGAAAGCAATTACCCGAAAGTCAGAGAGCTTTGAACAATAATCATTCTAATTTGGCATCTCTTGTCTTTTTCAAAGTTTCAAAAATTTAAAAGTTAGGAGAACAAAGATCAGCATGCTCCAGCGCCCTGCTCAGAGATAACTAACATTCACTGACTTCCTGATGTGTGGCTTTACATATCTTTGCTTACCTCGCCCCTCACACAAGGTAAATTAAGCCCATTTTACAGAAGAAAATATTAACGCTTGTATTATTACAAATTATGCATACACTAGGGTCCATAAAAAAACATTCTTCAAACCAGAGCCAAATTCCTACAAGTTAATCTTTAAAGTCCAATATTAAAATGTGGGGACTTACGGGCACCGTTGGTTTAATTCATCTTCAGCTGACTCATGGAATACAACCTGATTTCTAACTGCCAAGGAGCTTGGGGGAACTTATCTCCAAATGACCATAGAATTTCCAGGAAATTCTAACTTGACCTAGGAGTTAACAATAATAATCTCTGACAAAAGGATAATGCAGTTTGATAACACAGAAGTTGCAGGTTGCTTGTGGACTTCTGCTGGGTTATGTCCTAGAATTACTGCAGAGGACTCTCCTCCCTTAATTTATGCCATCTGGTCAACACTAGGGGTGATATGGTTTGGCTGTGTCCCCACCCAAATCTCATCTTAAATTGTAGCTCCCATAATTCCCACACATTGTGGGAGGGACCCAGTGGGAGATAACTGAATCCTGGAGGTCGTTTCCTCCATACTGTTATCGTGGTAATGAAAAAGTCTCAAGAGATCTGACGGTTTTATAAAGTGAAACCCCTTTCACTTGGTTCTCATTTTCCCTCCTGCCTGTCAGCACGTAAGACGTGCCTTTCCCCTTCCACCATGATTGTGAGGCCTCTCCAGCCACTTGGAACTGTGAGTCCATTAAATCTCTTTTTCTTTATAAATTACCCAGGTATGTCTTTATTAGCACTGTGAAAACGGACTAATACAAGGGGTATAACGTTTCCAATAGTAGTCTTTTCTTTCTTCATGTTAAATCTCAAAAGCACTTATGGAATACTTACTCAAAAGCCTGGAGCTTTGCACATATTAGTTCATTTAATTCTCATCACCTAATAAAATTAGTATTTCAACCCCTTGAGAACCTTCAGAGACTATACAGAGATGTTAAGTGTCTTGCCGACAAGCACACAGCTAGGAAGAGGTAGAGCAGGAACAAGAACCCCAGTATTTCTAACTTTAAAACCCAAACTTTCTCAACTACACCATATAACCACACTCCCCTAAGTATTTCTGTCTTCTACTGGTCTGAGCTTAAATGGTTGAAGCCGTCCAGTCTCTTTTCAAGATGCAATCATATTCTTAATCCTCATCTTCATCATTAAATATTCACTCAACTGAATTGAAAGTTGCAAATACTGTAAGAGAAATCATTGTGTGAAACAAATAGATAAAATCCCGATTCCAATTCCATTACTTAGAAAATCAAGGAGGAGAGACCACAAGCAACTGTTGACTGTGTGTCTTAGTCCACACCACATAACTGCCTCTGTTCCGACTGCCATTTTTACATTTCTCTTTGGGCTTTTTTAGAAACAGATGGGCTACTGACTGGGTATTATCAGTTCCAACCTATGCAGCTGGAGCATCCCAGAATTGCAGAAATAGCAATCTTCTGAATAATTTCTCCTGCCACAAACAACTGCTGCTGCTCCTATAATAACCCCCTTAGTGGGCCGAGAGAGCATTCTTCCCATTCCAAGAGCCACGGTTCAGTTCCTCTTAAACCACAATGTCCTTTTGTGTTTTGGCTGAAGAAATCTTATAGGCCACCTGATCTTTGTTATGTCTTAGAGGAGGCAGATATACCAGATGATAATATTTGGTATATAACGGACTTTTATCTTCAGTTGTCACAATAAAGGAAAATCAAGATGGGAGACAACTCAACTGCTTCTTACCTTCTTCTTTAGCAAATACAAGAGCCTCCCTATGAAGGATGTCACACAAAACTGCCCGTTTTATGTCATCAACTGTTAGCCTCCCCAGAAAGGCAAATTTATACAAACCACAAACTATGTTGGCCACATTTTGAACCATAATGCCATGAACTCAGAAGTTTACTGAGTTAAGATGTTTGTTGTTATAGAAAAAAAGAATTCAGATCTCTAACCAAATATTTTCTTTCACATTTGAGTACTTTGCAACCACAAAATACTCATCACATAAATGAGAACTGGTAATATTTAGAAATTACTGAAATCACGATATACTGAATAATAATATTTCATCCATAAGATAGGACTTAGTTTTTTCAGATAATATTTGTTTGGTAATTGACTACTAAATCAGTTAGTCAAATAAAAAGTAAATAAATAAATTATTTTAAAATATATGTTACAAATTGTATAACTAGTTATATAAAATACTAATTAGCTTTTGGTGATGACAAAATGATATTAACATAATTTTTCTATTTTTCAGACTCATCATTTTATAACAGCTTTACTGAAATAGAACACCCATCTCAAATAATTCAGCCTTTTAAAGATTAGTGGCTTTTAATATATTCACAGAGTTGGGCAACCAGCACCACTAATTTTAGAACATTTTCATCATCCCATAACACACCTCTTAGCAGCCACTCCCTATTCTCCCTCCCTAGCTTCTGGCAACAATTAATATACGACTTCTTGTCTGTAGAGTAGCCTATTATGGACATCCCATATAAATGGAATCATACACTATATGGTCATTTTTATCTGGCTTCTTTCACTTAGCATAATGTTTTCAACACTTATCCATGTAGCAAGATATCTGTACTTCATTCCTTTTTATGGCTGAATAATAATTCAACATATGAATACATATCTTTGATTTGTCCATTCATTAGTTGATGAACATTTGTTTGATTTCCATTTCTCAGCTACTGTGAGTAACTCTGTTATGAAATTTGTGCACATGTTTTTGCATGGCTGTATGTCAAGCATCTCATTTTTTATGAAAATCACAATCTTCAACAAAGAAAGAAATACGTTATGTTATGCCAATGAAAGGAAAGGTCTTAACGGTAAGAATTGTGAGAGAGCAGGATACAGAAATGAACAAGCCAGCTATGGGAGTGCAAGGTGAGGTCCATACCCTTCCTGGGCCAGTCTTGCTGCACAGCAGCAGAACTCTCTGGGCTTCCTCCATCTGCTATTGGGACCCCACAGGCCTGCCAACCTCAACTGCACACAGCCAAGGATGAGCAAAGCTTGTACATCCCACCCACAAGCCTCCAAAATCCAGCACTGTTTCCTCCAATATGAAGTGGAAAGAGATGTTTGAGCCAAACTCCGACATGTTTCTCAAATGACATCAAAATGTATTCTCATTAATGCCTGAAGCAGATCAATAGGCAAATCAGGTTTTTATTAATGTTCCCTTTGACTGTGACACCACCTTATCCAAATGAAAAGAGAGGATTCAAATAAACAGAGAAGTTAATAAAAAAGTAACAGCTAGGCCGGGCGCAGTGGCTCAAGCCTGTAATCCCAGCACTTTGGGAGGCCGAGGCGGGTGGATCACGAGGTCAGGAGATCGAGACCCTCCTGGCTAACACGGTGAAACCCCGTCTCTACTAAAAATACAAAAAACTAGCCGGGCGCTGTGGCTGGCGCCTGTAGTCCCAGCTACTCTGAGGCTGAGGCGGGAGAATGGCGGGAACCCGGGAGGCGGAGCTTGCAGTGAGCCGAGGGAGGCGGAGCTTGCAGTGAGCCGAGATCGCGCCACTGCACTCCAGCCTGGGCGACACAGCGAGACTCAGTCTCAAAAAAAAAAAAAAAAAAAAAAGTAACAGCCTATTTGATTAAAATGTTCCTAGGAAAGGACATACACAGTTAAAATTTATTTTGTTTTTATGTTGATTAAATATCAAAGGCATTTTCGAAGTGTCTGAAGTACTAGCCAAAGAGGTTATACATTAACTTCTTCACCCTCAAGTAAAATAATATTACAGGACTCAAGTGCATAAGACCCAATTTATTCCAAAGAGAGAGGTTCAAAAGATCAGTAATTATAAGGCTATGTAGGACAAAAAAATGTTTGCATCCTCCAAATTATCAGAGGTAGTTTGCTAACTAGTGCCTGAGGACAATGAGTGATTACCCCCAATTCAGCTTTGTTCTCATTAGAAAGGACTTCAAGCTGAAAGGCAGCCAGAGCCCAATAATACTGCAGTCAGTCCCGGTTGGCTTTTCACAATTGGATCTGCATGTTTTTTTAAGGAATACAAAAACAATAACAAACAGATAAGTCTCAAATGCATTATACTCATTCACACATACATCATCATGATCTTTTTCACGAACTAAATTATTGCATTTAAATTTCTTGTAATAGAAAAAAATAGCCACAGAAGCAGCCTCAGATGCTATATGTCTAAACTCTTCACCCTTGTAGTAAGGCAGTATAAATCACTGTTACTGTTCTCCCTACTCTTGTAAACACAAAAAGCGTTGCCTGTTCCCTTCCCCTGCACTGCCACCGTCACCCCGCCCACCCCCCATCCCACCTCCTCCTCCCCTGTTCTCCAACAGGAGAACCAGAACAAAATGAAAACCTAGTCAGGGCCTCCATGCAAAGCCACAAAACCCAAAGATTCTGGAGGCAGTACTGGGTTGAGTTTAGAAAGCTGAAAAGAGAAAAGATCAGAAGGGTATTCGGACCTCACAACAGAAAGGATGCATCCAACCCAGAGTTTCCCAGCCGAATCTGCCCACTGCCTGTTTTTGTAAGACCCTGTAGCTACAAGAAAATTCAATTATTGGAAAAATTATTTAAATTATTGGAAGAAAGACAAAAGAAGAACAATAGTTTATGATTTATGAAAATCACATAAAAATCTAATTTCAGTACCTCTAAATGAAAGTTTATTGGAACACATCCCTGCCCCTTCATTTGCATATCGCCTGTGGTTACTTCAGGGCTTTAAAGGCACAGCTGAGTAACTGTGGCAGAGACCATATGGCCTGCAAAGACAAAACGAATTGTTATTAAGCCCTTCACAGATAAACTTTGGGGACCCCTTGTCTAGCCCATCCTAAGTGTACATTTCATCCTAAATCTCTAAAATGGATTTCAAAGAAAGCCAGCCAGTGATAACCCACCCATTATCACTGGGGAGGTGGGTGGGGAGTTCTGCACTTGCAGAGGCAGGTACCATAGATGGGATTCCTGTTCACAGAAACACAAAAAGTATCACACATACAGAGTTGACTGTGTTGAGAGTTTTGGCCGACAAACAACTTGTCCCTTTTATAAATCTGTTTCAAGCCACACAGCTTATCAGTGAACACAAGAACACATTAGCTGCCCACAAATTAGCATTTAGTACAAGTATCTACAAAAAGGACAAGGAATCCATTTACATTTCAAATTGTCTTCACTCCATTTAGCTTGAAACTTTCTTCAAGTCACGAACACATCCAGAAACACCGGATAACTACTTCTTATCAATTTGGACTCCATTTTAATCCATCCTTTAATAATGTTGCCTGTGTGAGGGTGGAGGAATGATTCAACTAGAGAAATAGAATAAATAATGAATAGGAACTAGAGGCTCCCGAGCTCACTGACAACAGCCAAAGTGCTATGATGTCAAAGTTTCATTAACTGCATGTGTTTATCAACCATTCCCTATATACTCATGTTTCCTTAACACTATCCTGTACTTAACCAGAGAATGCCACACTCTGTGCCTTCTGCCTAATCACAAAATAACATGCAGAAACACGTCTGTAACCAAATTTCATAATCTAAATGTCACCCAGTTTATCTTGTGTCTCATAATCAAGCATGTTTTTGTTCTTAGGAGGGAACAAAGGAAATAACTCAGATTCTAACTGTTTCTAAAGTCTGGAACAAGAATTAAAAGATACACAAGCTCACCTTGTCTTAAAGATGTTTCTCCGAAAAATTCTAGCTATTCCTTGAACCTTCCCCATGAAACTGCTATCTATGGTCAGCTTTCCAGGGCTCCTTTCAGTGCAATAGTAGAATAATGGTCTACGTTGTAATCAAAATTTGCTCATGTTTAAACTCTTCAGTTCTTTTTTAAGTTTTTTAATCATTTAAAGTAAGTAAGTAAATATTAAATACCAAGTGGCAAACAGGTGTAGATGGCTGGGGGGTCTATGAGAAGTCCAGCTGGCATATCACTATGCCCAAGAGCCAGTAATCCCAGTGGTGGCTTCCAATCTGGCAATGGCTGGGATAAATGTCACCTCCATAGCCTCCATGCCAGCTAAAAAAGGAATTGCAAGACTGGTGCTTAGGCCAGAAAAAATACTGATTAAAGACACTCAACTCTCACCTCACTGTCTGCAGCAAATTTGATTTCAAGTTTCCTATGGAGTGAAATGGTCAACTGCCTTTGCGGCTGTCATAGTTCAACCATGCTTCTAGTACACGTGCATAGTGTATGAGAGTGTCTGTGCACAGGTTTGCCTTCCTGCGGATTATAACCTCCATTTTGCTCTGTAGGACAATCCTTATCATATTTACAACTTATATTTCATTAAAAAATCCTCCTGAAAACAAATATGGATGAAATAATAATCCTAAAGAACTTTTTCACATGGCTAAAAAGGTAATGATTATTCTTGACATTATACAAGGGTAGAGTTTATTACAATCTTCTGAACAAATAATGAGTTTGCAGAATTCATAAACAACCACATTTTCTTTCATTTTTTTTTTTTTTTTTTTTTTTACCAGGTATTAACCCATACTTAGGGGAAAATAAAAACAAACATAACAGTATTCTTAATCAATTTGTAGAAAAAGCTAATAGAACATCATGTAAATAGGCTAATGTATGCAAACAAAGAAGAAATACCATATTTGAAAATCAACTTACTTATGTCATAAAATAATACAAATAACTGCAGAAGCACATCTTGGGAAACAGCAAGGCCAAATTTGTTAAGTTATATAACTCTCTGGGCCTCAGTTTCCCAATGGGGAAGATGATTGCAAGGCCTGATTGTTCGGAGTAAATGAGTTACTAAAGGACCTAGCACGGTGTCAGCACTGCAGGTGTTAACTATTCTTACTTAATAAAATTATTCCTAAAGTTTTGATCACATTTTCTTAAGACTCTTACTTCTTTGATACATAAAGAGATAGTAGAAAATAAATGGTTCACTCAATGAGCATAAATCCAGTCAAAGAGGAGAAATCAGATAATCAGAAAGCAAATGGGGGAAAAACAGGAGAAAGTGTGACACCAGGATTTATAATTAAGGAGCAATACACAATACACAATGCAACCATAATTTAGAACAGATCATAGAGAAGCAAAGTTAAATATGGAAAGAAATAGAGTATGAAAGTAACAAAGGAAAATAACCATGCTATTAAAAACAAGGTCACACGCTCAGCGGTGCTAACAACTAACAGGGGAATTGAAGCCGTGACAGAAGAATTTGCGGCCTCTTTCACATTTCATTTTAAAGATTTTAAAAATTATTAAAATTTCCTGGCACTGCCACAATAGTGGAGGCCATAGGAACTCCAGGTGGTCACCAAAGAATACACTGAAAGTAAGTGAGTACACCAAGGCAGAGTGACAGCAATTACAATGAGGGATTTCCAGGTCAAAGGCAAACCAGGGAAGCTTCCTTAACTCTCCCAAGAAAGGGTGGTGAGTGCTACTCCTCCAGGCATAATATAAGCTGGATTTTCCTAATTTGAATACAACCAGGCTCCTTCTGGGGACAAGGAGAACTGAGCAGAACAGGAGGAAGTCCTTCTTTTGACACTTCCTCCTTTGCAATCTCAGAGCTGTGTAAAGGACCAGAATGGGTCATCTAGAGACATTCTACAGAAGCCATCACAGAGTGGCCACAGTGATACTGACAGGAGGCAGGGAAATATTGGGTAGAAGAGGGCAGTTCCTTCACAAAAGCTCCACCCACAAGCGTGGGCCCATGGCCATAAATGAGAACTTCACATCCCTGTTTTCCCGCCTGAATGTTGCTTTTTCCAAAACCACCCTGGCCTGCCATGCACCCCCCCCCCCACCCATCTTGTACCCATAAAAACCCCAAACTCCACTGGCAGAGGAACAGAGTGGTGTGGCAGAGAAGGAGAGAAGAAAGAAGCAGCCGAATGTTGAAGAGGCAGCTGAACAGAAAGGAGTTCAGCTGTCCCAAACTCCAGGGGAAGATTATCCTCCCACTCCATCCACTTTCCAGCTCCCCATCCCACTGAGAGCCACCTTCATCACTCAATAAAATCTCTGCATTCACCATCCTTCAAGTTTATGTGACCTGATTCTTCCTGGATGCCAGACAAGGACCCAGGTACCAAGAGAGCAGGGTGTAAAAGGCTGTCACCCTGACCCTCTACTGAGCTGGTTAACACTTAGCCATCCACAGACAGCAACTGCTAAAAGAGCATTAATTGTAATAACACAACCCTAGATGCTACCGTGGGGCCACAGCCCAAAAGTGCTCACTCCGGCCCTGGCATCCACTTGCCTGTGTACTCCTCCTTCCACAAGGGGTTTGAACCACACCCCTTGTAAGTGAGCCATACCCCTCTCATAAGTTCTGCGAAAGGGACCAAGGAACTCTTCTGTCTCAATGACAACTCCCAGGATGAGTTAAGAGATGAAAATAACAGGAGAAGGCAGTACTAGTGTCTTCTACCAAGTACAATAGGCAAAATTTAGGGTGCTAGGCTCTGCTTGAAAACAAGGTGGGATTTTTCCATAATCAGGACTTCAAACAATCTTTGTGTTCTCTTAAAAATAAAAAGCCCTGGGGCCGGGAGCAGTGGCTCACACCTATAATCCCAGCAATTGGGAGGCCGAGGCGGGCGAATCACTAGGTCAGGAATTCAAGACCAGCCTGGCCAATATAGTGAAACCCTGTCTCTACTAAAAATACAAAAATTAGCTGGGCATGGTAGCAGGTGCCCGTAGTCCCAGCTACTCGGGAGGCTGAGGCAGGAGAATTGCTTGAACTCAGGAGGCAGAGGTTGCAGTGTGCTCAGATTGCACCACTGCACTCCAGCCTGGGTGATAGAGAGAGACTCTGTCTCAAAAATAATAAATAAATAAATAAAATAAAAAGTCATTGAAGCAAGTGTTGCAAAAGCAGCCTGGGGAACCAGTGCTCTTCCTCTTTGCTAAAGATGGCTTTGGGTGGTCATTTGATTTTGCTGTTGCTCGTTTTTGTCAGCGCCTTTCATGCTTCTGGTTTGTTTGTTGTTCACGCACATTCCACTGTTAGCTAGTTGAAGAGGTTATTATAAACAATGAGTTTATTCTAGCCACTAGTCCAGGAAAGCATATGGTGAATGTGACAGAACAACAGTTATGCAACCGTGGAGTGATAAACTCAAGAGAACCAAATTCAAACATGGTACCCTACCTACTTCCCAGCAGACAATGAATATATTACTGTACTCAACTCTCCTCCCATCTTCTCATTATGCTTCTTTATTCTTTATCTCTGTCTCTCTAAAGGCCTTATTTATCCCATCTTGATGGATAATGCATGAGGTTGCAGGACATAACAATTAAAATCCTCGACTCCTCAACCAAACTACTTAGGTTTGACTCTAATCTCCACCACTAAATCAATGTGATCTTGGGAAAATGAACATCTCTGTGCCTCAGCTTCCTCATCTGAAAAATGGAAGGAAAGTAATAGTGCCTACCTTCTCGGGTTGTTTTGACATTTACATGAGTTAATATTTGAAACATGTTTAGAATAATATCCCACAGGACTTACTACTGTCACTGAGAGATGTGTCAGACAAGGGAAGCAACTTCCATAATAGTTCTTGTAAACAGTGATCCTGTTCAATGGTTTTAATTATCTCCAGGAACTGAGGACCGTCCAGTCCTAACTCCTGTGCCATCATTTGCCCATGCTTCTGATTCCCATGGTCATAGACCTGCCCAACCTATATTATTGAAAGTTTCGCGAGCACTTCAGGTCCAACAAACTGGCTCAAACTGGAACACACTGTGCTCCCCTCATTTCAGGGCCTTTGCTCTACTCCAGTTCTTCACATGACGGTCATTCTTCTACTTTCAGATTTAATGTCCCTCCTCAAGGAGTCCTTATCTGACCACCCTACTTAAAGGGGCCTCTTCTCCTGCCCCTGCTACAAAGCAAATAATTCCTTGTCTTAATATCCTGTTGTAGTTTCTTCATAGCTGTGATCACTATACCTGAGGTTACCTTTCTCACTTACAGCCTGCCTGCCATATCCATGGATTCCCCATTCACAGATTCAACCAACCATGGATCAAATATATTTGGGGAAAAAAAAACAATAAAAATAATACAAATAAAAAGCAATACAGTATAACAATTATTATTATTAATTTTTTCTTTTTTTTGAGACAGAGTCTTGCTCTGTCGCCCAGGCTGGAGGGCAGTGACGCGATCTCGGCTCACTGCAAGCTCCGTCTCCCAGGTTCACACCATTCTCCTGCCTCAGTCTCCTGAGTAGCTGGGACTACAGGCACCCGGCTAATTTTTTTTGTATTTTTAATAGAGACGGGGTTTAATAGAGACTGTGTTAGCCAGGATGGTCTCTATCTCCTGACCTCGTGATCCACCAGCCTCGGCCTCCCAAAGTGCTGGGATTACAGGTGTGAGCCACCGTGCCCCACCCAGTATAACAATTATTTACAAAGCATCTATGTTGCCTTAGGTATTATAAGTAATCTAGAGATGAGTCAATTATACAGGAGGATGTGTGTAGGTTACATGCAAATACTATTGCCGTTTTACATCAGGGACTTGAGCATCCATGGATTTTGGTATCCTGATAAGGGGTAGTCCTAGACCCAATCTCCTCTGTACTGAGGGACAACTCTGTTTGCTTATTTGTTGGTTCCATGCTCCTCCTGTTAGAATGAAGTTCCATGAGACCAAGCACCTGTGTCATTTATTGCCTTATCCTTGGAACTTAGATCACCACCTGGCACTTAGATCACTTAGTATCCTAAGTGTGCTCAGTTTGTTGAATACATTCCACATCATGAATTTTATGACAATGCATGAATATTAGAAAATTTTGCTCTCATATATTTTGCTTAAGAAATGTGTTTATCAGTTATGTTTAAAATAAAAGGCCTGGCACTTGGTAGCATAAGCTTCAGCTATCTTAAATATTTAGGTATGAGGAAAGCTCCATTGCCCGTGCAACAGGAGATGAATAAAGTCTCTCTATAGTTTTCTTTCTCATACACTTAACACAAGAGCTTGTACAAATCCAACTTAAATACATCTTGATGATGATAGTAGTAATCTCACTGCGATTTTAGGTATTTATGTCAAAATACATGCCCATTAATGATAAGTCAATTTATTTTGACATAAATTCCTATTGTCCTTTAAGGAACCATTTAATTGCTTTCACTAACAATTACCTAAAGTATGCTCTAAAAAACAGCTACTAACCTGAAGGACAAAGAGTTAAAAAAAAAAAAAGCCCAAGTCACCCCTTATCAATTTCAACTGATCTATTTAACAGAGTTCTCAATGAAGCTGGCAGTCATCCTACAGGTAACAAGATCATTCAGCTAACAAGAGGACATGTTTGTTGACTCCTAATTTGATGATAGCTCTCTATGGTCAGATGAGTGACTCTACTCATTTCAGTTGAAGTCTACAAACTTACTCAGTTTCTACCTTGGTGCCATCTTTCTGTTAAGTCTTGGAAAAACATAATAAGTAAGACATAAAACCTACCCTCGAATGAGTTAACATTTGTGTAGGTGTCTGGCATACAGAAGATGCTCAATAAGACTATGCTGAATTCACTAAAGTAGAAGACAACATTAGATAAAAGCCATAAGGAAGATTTACAAAGTGCCCCAAGGGCTGCAGCTTGAAGGAGTAGAAAGGGCTTGGAATTTGGGATAAGAGTGAGCCAAGATGGAATCTCAACTCTGAGGCTTCAGCAAGCTTCTTAACATGTCAGACTCAATTTGGTCCCACATAAAATGGAGATAAGAAGTCTGCCGTCTTGCAAGACTTTCCATTAGGGCATTAGATAGGATACTTGTAAAGCATGGGCTAGGGACAGGGCAGGGGCTCAACAAATGGTAATGAGGGTCTGGCATGGAAGGGAGCTTGCAGGGAGTAGTGCCTGCTTTGTAACAAACTTGTCAGGGGAGAGACACTCCAGGTAGAGGAAGCACTGTGAGCAGAACCTGGAAAAAAAGCATGAGGGTGTATCTGGGGGATGGTGAGTCATTCTGCTAGCTACATTAGGATGGCTGAGGCAACAAGACAGGAGAATGAAAAGTAAGATGTCGTCGTGGGATGAGGGCTCTGAACCCCAGGCTCAGGGGTTTGTCATCCGTGAGGCCAGTTAAAAAGGGATCCACTGCATTGCAATAATCAACAAAAGTTTAAAAAATCCAGAAAAAGCACAGAGTTGGAAGGGACCTGATCTTGTCCAATAGCCCCATTTTTACAGAGAATGAAAGTGATAAACAAAGTGCTTAGAAAACATACTCAGGGTTCAATTTCCATTGAGAAGCATTCCCTGACCTTGGAACTGGGCCGCAGCTGGCATTTCAAACCCACTGCCGGATTAACCTGAACATAACGCACAATCCTGTGTATGCCTTTTCCATACAAAACACATTAACACATTAACATATTAACACATTAACATCTCTCACGTTCACCCTGACAATTCTCTCTCCTTTATTCTGCTTCTTAAAGGTAGCTCCTCCCTTCCCCAGGCTCCCTTGTCATTAACTTTTCTCTGTCTCTCATTCCCTATTTTTAACTGATAACACATTTTGTCAATTCTATTTCAGAAAGGTATCTCAAGTTCAACTCCACCACCCCGACTTGGTATCCCACTGCTGGAGACCCAGCTCAGCCTGGAGTCGGTAAGTGCCCACCTCTCTCCCAGCCAATAACTATCCCAAGCCAGGCCATCCTTTGCTCTGTGACCTCAGTGTACTTCCTGAAGTCAGACCTGACCTTGCCAAGTCTTGCTTACAGACCTCCTGCAGAGCCTGACAAGTCTGTGTCTGAATTCCTGTGAGCCTAACAGCAATAATTAATTATAATAAAAACACTAAATGTTTACTCTCAGACATTATACTAGATATTCCAATTACATCATTTTATTTAATGATTGCAGCAGATTTTTAAAAACAGCAATTATTATACATTCTACAGATACAGAAACTGAAGCACCGGCAGATGACAGGAATTTGCTCAAGGTCACACAGTCAGTAGGAGGCAAGGCACAGGCTGTGAACCCAGAATGTCTGGGGCTAAAGCACAAGGCTAATCCAACTGGCTCCCAACTTAAATTTAGCCTTCTTAAGACCCAGTTTCTTCATCTGTAAAATGGGATTAATAAAATCTGCCTTGTAAGATTGTTGTAAGGATAAAATGAAATGAGAACTCAGAAAACATCAGCTATTGCTATTAATTGGATTGTTTCCAGTTTCTGGAGAAGGGATTTGGTGAGTCTTAGCTCAGTGTGGTCCCCCCATGGTTTCCCTAGTATGTTTCAGGACCCCTGGGAGGAGCCAGTGCCTTTTCACAGAGTTGGTGTGAATATGGGCTGCCTGTGCTAAAAGAACCACATCCAAGCAATTGCTGGACTGTGTGGCTATTCATTTGCTCAGCACTGATTAACCACTGATTGACCACTGTGCTGAAAACTGGGTAAACTGATCTTAGATGCTCAGTCTATGAGTTAGATAAACACACACACACACACACACACACACACACACACACACACATTCTATCACAGCAAGGTCAGTGCTATATCAGAGGACAATGCAAAGCTGAGAATGTCGTCATTAGCTTTGTTTTGGAAGGAATTAAAGACACGGCACAAATCCCTCATGAGCGCTTAGCTAATGTTAATTTATGATGGATCCACTAAACTGCTGCTCTTCAATTACATTCTCTTTACAAAATTATTGAGTTTTGATAAAAGCTCCATAAAAGATCAAGGTTTAGCTTCTTTCAGCGCTCAAGGTTATGAGGAAGTCTTAACTGCATGAACTTGAAGGTATCATTTTCTGTAAGTGGTCTAGCAGCTTGAATAAGAGAAATATAAAATAATTAATCATTCAAAACCCAATACTGTTTTCCCTATTTATAAAAGCCCTCATATAAATATACACCTATGGCTGTTTGCATATGAAATAAATATGATTTAATATTAAAGCTTTTCCTTTCAACATTTTTCATTCTTGTCAATATGATTTAGAAAAGACTTAGGCCACAGCTAACAGAGTTGTTTGAGAGTTAACAACAACAAGTCTGTTCTCCCTTCATTCCAATTCAGGCAGCCCAGATGCCTTTGCTGACCTACCTGCCACTAGCTCGTTAGCATGGACTGGTAGAGCCTTGGCCTGAAAAATAGACCCCAGACAGGGGGCAGTTAACAAGAGTGTGGGGCCACAACAGCAAATCACAGGCCCTAAACGCTTATGAAACATGGAATGACACCCAAACATGGGCCTCAAAAAGCCTTTTGCCAGAGGAGGAATGAGAAATGCAGGATTGAGGGTGGCAGAGCAATGGAAAAGCCTTAGGATTTCACAAGCACAGCAAATGAAAAACTTCTCTGTTCTGTGACAACGAGGAAGACTGAGGGAACAGTGTATTCAGTCTCCGAGGTTAATTGGCCAGCTATGTGAAGGTGTACAAAGCACCCCAAAGCTGACTATACAAAAATACAAAACTCATCATCTCTACAATGATTTTGACAAATCGGCCCTTTGTCTATCATCTATCTCTGATCAAAATGGTGCCAAACGATAGAATGTGTTCCCCTATTCTGATATCCACATCAGTTCAACCTCTTTTTCTTGGACTCTGAACTTGTTCAAGTTACCTCTTTGGTTCACCACTAGCTACTGGCCAAATGGTCAACAGATGTCAGATTGGTCCCTCCCCCAAGTCACTGCTGTTCATTTTTGCAGCTGCCGTTTTAACTGTCTAAAGAGGACCCTATGTTTCCCTCTGTGCTTGAAGCAGCATGATACCACTTATCTGCTATTGATTGTTTTATCTATTCTTAAAGCCACAGATGGAACAGCCACTAAAGCAGCTTGCAGGTGTGTTTGCATCGGGGGTGGGGGTTGAAGGGGAGCTCCTGCAGAGAAGCACAGCACACTGCAGCTTCCAACTGGTCTGGAAGACCACAGAGCGAAGGCAGAGCATCAGGAGAATGTAATGACTTCATGGCCCACAGAGGTAGGAGGCCATTCCTGAGTGCTTCCACCAGTCTGCAGAGGGCCTTGACTATTGTTATTTGCTCCAATCCATCTGCTTACTTGCTTTTAAGTAAAAGAATGGGAAACAATCCCTGCAGTCAGAAATGGAATGACTTCCATGTACCTGATTGTGTTGGTAGCTACTGAGCATGCCTCACTTCCACTAAAGTCTGCTCCTAATGTTCCTACCTAGAGAAAAGAGATGGGGCGTTTGTCAACTTTCAAAGGGAAGCCTTCCAAAGGCTTAGGAATAAAGAACCTCTTTCCAGCTGTGCTTCATAAGACCACAAACCTTAAAGGGCTTGTGGACCCTTCACAACGTAGCTGAATGAGAGTTGTGGAGCGGGAGGAAGGAGGAAGACCAGGATGTGAACTACATTTGAGAATAAAATGGAAAAAAAAAAAGTCTCCCATTCCAACTGGTGCAATGCAACAGCAAAGCTTTTCTGAATGCCTACTTGAGCATTTTTCTATGAAACAAGCTTTCCTTGAGTGGGCCTTGTCTACACTAAACCAGAGGCCAGAAAGAAAAGCCATGTAGATTGAGTGACCCATTTTCCATCAAATGTCCTGCTCCATGCTGGCTGCTTGACCTTATGGCCTCCATCTGGGAGCTAGGGTGCTCCTAGAGGAACCCCCAAAAGTGATGATCCAAGTTATGAATGTAATAGGAAACTGCACTCTTGGATACTCCCAAAATATAGCTGGAGCAGACCAGGCAATTTCTAATGCTCTGTGTTTGCTCTTCATTTATATTGTCACTCGCTGACAAGCCAGGTTCCAAAGATTCAAGAAGAATTCATGAGAAAGAAATATTCAATGAAGAAAATTCTATCTGCATAATTGTTTTCTGCAAGTTAGGCTTACTATTATTTTCTTTTAGTGTTTAGTATTTTCACATTCAGCATTTAATGCTAGTATTTTCTGGGTGCCTACTTTGAGAACCACTGCTGTGAAGAAGCAAATTGTGGGACAGTGCTAGTTCCTGATGCTAAACATAGAGGTATTCTTTAGTGACAGTTACAAGAGATGCCATATAATCTCACTCCTTTCTTACACAAGTGAGTGCAATGACTTATTTGCCTAAGATAAAAAGCAGTTTTCCACCTATAGCCCTCAACTAATAAGCAAGCAGGATGGAAAAAAGGTGATCAGATTGCCTTCACCTTCCAAGTTCACTAACATCTTAAGAATTTAAAGACCAATAATAGACTTTCATATAATTGCAATTGTATCAAGAACTGGCTCAATTCTGCTGGGATTTGAATCCCAATTCCACTACTTGGTAGCTGTGTAACTAGGGGCAAATAGTTTAACCTCCCCGTGACTCAGTTTCCCCACCTGTAAAATAAAAACATCATAATAAAAGGACCTGCCTCCAGAGGTGTAATGATTCAATTTCTGGCAAAGCACTGGCAACCATTACTTTATGGTAGCTACTCATCTTTCAGTTGAGAGGTGGCACAGCATTGTGGTTTAAAACTTACTGGATTTAAAACACAGGTCCTCCTTTTACTTGTGAAATCTCAGGAAAGATCCTTTCTCTATGCCTCAATTTGCTCATATGTAAAATGTAGAAAATACCAGACCCTACTTCATAGGCACATTATGAAATTTAATTGAATTAAATTTAGAACACTGTCTGGCAGAGAGTAAGTGCTTAATAAAAGCTAGCTATTCTTGTCCACAGCAAGCTAAAAGCTACAGCTCTAGAAGTTGCTGTAAAGACAATATGAGAATTGTGAGTTAGTTTCCACTGAGAGGAAGGCTGTCCCAGAAAACTGGTAGATGGGGTGGAAATAAATCTCGCTACCTCTCTATCAATATTTCTTAAATCAGAACTCGAGTAGAACTCAATCCTCACTCAAGGAAGAATTGGTGGAGGACATCAAAGGGCAGACATTGCTGTATTTGTTCCTTTTGCCTCTGTTTCTTTCTCTTCTAATCTTACTCTCTGGTGTAATAGAAAGAAAGACGCTTTGTAACTAGAGAACTTACATTTGAATTCTCATCTGCCTTCATGACTGTTCGGCAAGCCACCTAATTTTTTCCATTCTTAGTTTAGCTATCCACGAAGTGGGGCTATAAACCCTACTTTTCAGGCCCCAACGACTGAATGAGATACTGCATGTGAGTTTTAAGAACCAGCAGCACTAACTCTTCATGTGATTTTGCATCCTTTATGGGTCATGCCTTATTTACTGTCCTCAGCACCAACCCTGGACACAATTTTCTTGTTAAGTAATTATTTCCCTTCACCTATTATACAGCTCTGGCCTCTAACCTACTTTCTACATCTTAACATTTCGATCCTAGCCTTCTTACCCTCTCATGCATGTCTAATTTCCAGTTATTATAAGCTGCTATTCCCAAGGATATAAGTATAGCAGTGCACTATGTCTGGTACTGGAACTCTGAGTGGCCTAGAAAAAGCAAGAGTCCGATAAAACATCTGCAGCATACCATCCTGAGATAACCCTTTGAGCCAAAGATATCCCTGGCAGAAAGCAACAGAAACAGGGGAGCAAGGAGTCACTGAACTGGGAGGCAGCAGGGTATGATAAAAATATTTTAGGGTAAACAGATTTCTCTCTTAACAGATGCTTGATCTAGGGCAAGTTACTTAACCTTTTTGAGAAGCAGTTGGCTTATATCTTAAAATAGATTTATTCTACAAAGTATGTGCAGCGGGGGAGAGATGCCATGATATGGATTGGATCTTCTAGGAAATCAAACTTGTGACAACTGCCCACACACTAACTCATCCCACACATACTCCAAGTCACTATTATTCTGTTCTATGCTTTCTTTTCCCTGGCTATTACCACTTTCTAACATACTATAGCATTTGGTCATTTATTATGTTTACTGTCTATTGTTCAGATCTTCTACTAGGATGTGAGCTCAAGAGAATGAATCTTTCCCATACCTTTTGCTGCCATATCCCAAGTGCATAGCACAATAGCTGACTCACAGTAGGTGCTAGTACGCATTTGCTGAACAAACAAATGGCAGTCATAATGACATATATACCAAACTATGCCTAAAAGTGCTACTTTTTGGTAGTCATGTTTTGAGGATAATTTAAGTTTCTACAAAGGTTCTCATTTTTTTCCCAATTTTAATTCAAAGCAATTTTAACTCTCCCTTTTCTCCTTTCCCTCTAGCATACTCGGGCTATTACATTTAGACTTAGTTAATGTAATTCACAAGTCAGACATGCAGACCTGACTTTTCCCAAATGTTTCTTCAGATGATGTGGTGATGCGACGGCATTGTGACATTAGGCATTGCATCTAAGGAGGAAAATAACATTACTTCCTTGCCCTTAATGTTGTATATATCCCCTACAAGTTCAAGAGTTCATTCATTGCATTTCACTACAAATTATGTCACAGAAAGTGAAATAATGGGCTATGTAGTTCTAAATCTTCTTTTCCACAAACTACGCTGTCCTGCTTTATTGTTCAGTGATGTAAAACTTCTCCCTTACAGAAGATATATTGGTCTTGAGCCCATTAATATGGGTCAGTAATACTCTAAGTAATAATTCATGCAAGACAAAGTCATCATGAATGTTAACTGAAACAGACAACCAACAACAGTTTTTTCCTGTCAGAGCCTTCGAACTTAACAGCTAGTAGTACATAGCACAATGTAATATTAATTAGGTCAGAGAGGACAGTTAAAAATTATTTTCTCGTAACTACTAGTTGAGATTATGATACAAAAAGAATTGGAAATACCACAATCTACGAATTGCTGGAAAACCTCAAATTACTGAATACACACAAAATCCTACAAATTTTGAGGATACTCTTTTTGTCAATCTATGTATTTCACTCTGCATAATATTAAGTTGAATGTACTGAAAAATTTATTTCTCCTATAACAGAATCGAATCTTATAGACAAGTACCTTTCCAATTACTTTTGGAAGGAAAAGCGGATCTGAATCCTTGGTTGTACTTCTTTGGTTCATTTCATCAAAACAACAAGCATTATAATCTTCCTTTGGAAAAATATACTTTCTTCATGTTATGATTAGCATTATTATGTATCTTCATCTTCTCCCTTTCCAAAATGCCTCCCCGGTTGCTTTTTTTATAAAACATTCTGTTCTTTTTCTCCAACACACAGCTATCTTAACTTTTCCAAACTCTTGCAACACATTTATTCTGCATCCTGCTGAATTACATACCACCCTAAAGTCAGGAAAGAGAGAAAATTCTAAGCATAGCCAGGCACGGTGCTATGTGCCTGTAGTTTCAGCTACTTGGGAAGTGGAGGTGGGTGGATCTCTTGAGCCCAGGATTTTGAGTTCAGCTTGGGCAACATAACAAGACCTCGATAAAGAAAAGAAAATTCTAAGTCTAACACTGTCTTGAAACATGGTTGTTCAATTTAGTAAATGTAAACCTAATTAATAGCTTTTATGCTCTGATTAAAAAAAAAAAAAAAAACAACTAAATCCACTCTATTTTTTAGTTTCAAGGGAAAGATCCAAAGCATTATTATTATTATTATTATTACTATCATTATTATTATTTGAGATGGAGTCTTGCTCTGTCACCCAGGCCAGAGTGCAGTGGCGCACTCTCGGCAACCTCTGCCTCCCAGGTTCAAGCAGTTCTCCTGCCTCAGCCTCCCGAGTAGCTGGGACTACAGGAGCGAGTCACTATGCCCGGCTAATTTTTGTATTTTTAGTAAAGACAGGGCTTCACCTTGTTGGCTGGGCTGGTCTCAGACTCCCAACTTTGTGATCTGCCCGCCTCGGCCTCCTAAGTGCTGGGATTACAGGCGTGAGCCACCGCACCCGGCTGCCTTATAATTTTTAAGCCAGATGTAGAGTTTAACGAAATGTATAGATCTGGTACATTTAGATTTCTCAATTGCTTTGCTAATTTTATATTTTTAATGCACACTGTTCCCAATTATAGCTATCTTAGCCCATATCAAAAAATAAATAATATCCTTCGACAATGCCATTAAACTCCAGCAAAACAAGTCAATAAAGATAAAATCTACTTAGGAAAATGGTGCTATTAGGAACCAGATTTTGAAAAGTAACTCATTAATATATAGAGATGCTAATGATACATTTAAAAGCAGCCTAGAAAAAAAGGAGTGAGAGAAATATAATAATATGACAAATTTCCTACATACACCTGTAGCCCATAAAAGTCCATCTTTTATTACTCGCATGATATCACTGCCCAAATAAGAACATCAAAAGATGGGCCCATAAAGTTAAGCTTTGCAAACTGCACATGGATTTGGTAGCTCGGCACTAGTATTTTACCCAATGACCAGGGAGCTCTCCATGCCATATCAAATGGTTGAGGGGGTGGAAACAGACAAACAAACAAACAAAAAAAACCACGGTCAGTCAGTTTGGACTGATTAAGCTAATCCCACCATGTGGTTTCAGCTTCTACTTGGAATAAAACCTAGTGGGTAAATGGTTGTTTCTCATAATGACTGACTGCAACAGAATGGCCATTGGATTGTCTTCTAAGGATAGTAAAATTCTATTGATTAGCTTGTATTAGCCCAAATTCCCATCATCGAATCCACCTACCATTGGCTGAGGAATAGATATAATTCCTTTGTGAATTGCTGATTTTACTATGATTTGAAGTTAAAGACAAGATGTCAATCTACTTAGTGTTTATGTTTGAAGCTTGTGGTATTTCTCTCCTTAAGTCTATTCATTTCATTTCTGATGAAGCAACTTCAAAATCAAATAAACTCAAGACTAACATTAAACTTTGATTCTTCAGCATATAGTATCCTTCCAGAACCATTGTTTTGTTAAAATAACGATCTCAACATTAGAATGACGCTACCATTTGTTATGGTGGTTAATGTTAACTTTTCTTTTCAAATGCTTTGGAAGGCAATCACCATAACACCTGAAAAGCACACTGCACTGGCCTGAAATGCTACCTTGCCAGTTATGGTCATGCAGAATGCCTTGTGATCTTAGCTGCTAACGATAGGCCCTGTCCTCTGACCTCTATAATGCCACAAGTCAAATGAAAGTAGAGACTGAGCTCCTTAAAGCAGGAGTAAATCTGCTTTCTCTGAAAAGGCCAAAAGAGCAATGCACAGACATTTTCATGCAAATTTATTTTATGATGATAATAGAGAGAACTATGCTATGAAGCCCCCTAAGTGATCAAGAAGAACAAATTGAGTTATTCATGCCTCATACTCACTCTCTATTGAGGCTGTCAAGTTCAACAGCTCCTATCAATAGGAAGTTTGACACCCTTAAGTTAGCTGCATGCCATCAGAAAGGGCTTTCCTGGGGTCACTAAGGTGCGGACAACTTCAGAAAGGAACAGACAAAATGGGACTGAATGGCAAACTGCTAAAGATCTGGAGCAACTGTGAATTGAGAAGCTAGAGAATTATGAATGTAAAAGTTCACTTTGAACAAAAAAGCAAACCAATAAACAAAAAACAAAGTCAGCTGAGGTCATCTGTGGATTGTACTTTAGGCTCTTTTGCCTTTTAGTCCTTCCATTGTTAGCCCATAACATGAATGCTATAAGCACAGTGAGGTAAGATGGGGAGGCAGGGAAATAGGAGATACATTCATGACCGGCCCCCAGATATAATTGCAAAGGAATACAAAGAAAAGTCCTCCAGCCTGTGATAAATGATTCTCTGTGATTCTCATATGCATTACCAACTATACATTTAGTTTATCTGTTTGCAAAGAAAAACCACCTCAAGAAAGAATGACTAGAATACAACTAAGTGCTTTCTTTCTGGTTAAAATTTGCATTTGTCTAAGCCTTAGAAAAATTGATTCCAAAGCCTCAGTCAAAAAATATATCTGTAGGCTTGAACTAATCTGCACAGCTGCCATGTTTTAATTATTTATTCACCTTGCATTGTTACAAAGGGGATTTAAGTACAGTCAACTTATAAGTACTCATGAAAACTGAAGAGAAGTTATTCAGATAATCAAAAATAAAACCTCCTGTTATTTTTCTTAACTTTTATCGAGATTATGATTTATAACCCGAGAATTTTTAGCACTGCAAGTACTTTTTTTTTTTAAGTTACCAAATAAAGACTGCCAGAAGCTGGAAATTTGTCTAACTTTCCTAATCCACTCCTCTGTTCATGCTTCTTCCCAACTCTGTGAGTTAGGAATAGCCTTTTTCACCTTAAACTGATGCAAAGTAACACAGGGAACCAAAATGTGTGGCTGACACTTTTAGAAGTGAAAGACATAAATAAGAGACAGTGAAATGCGTCAGTAATGAATGAACTTTTAACACCTACCTTCCTTAAGAACGTTTACAAGAACTTCAAAGCAAGACACATCCCTGAGCATCTGAACTGTAGAGTTCCTTTCAAATAGAAAAATGGCTGCTCTTCAATATCAGATTGCTCTGCCCTCCCCAATATATGTCCATTGATCAATGAAAAGTATATTTAAGAAGACAGATCCATTGCAAACTTAGTAAATGTTACCTGAAGATTGGCAGGAAGTCTGAGGTGTCTTTTAGAGCATTCACCAAAAAACGTTCACCAAAAGTGTTCCCGACTTTGTAAGTTCTGGAAGACCAAAATTCCATTCATGAGATGCTAGACTGCCTGGGGCCAGGAGCCCTGCACAGCCTGCACCTTCTTGTTCACAGCTACATCACAGAAAGTGAGTGCCTCCCTCAACTTGCCTTCCAAGGCTCAGCCCCTTGAAACTCTCACCACCAATGGAATAGATTTTCTCCCTGACAACTGAGCATCAGTGCAACGTGAGGTTCGTTGTATGGAATCTGGGTGTTAGAAGCAAATTGGACTGAAGTCGTCTATTATCATCTTCCAAGGTATAGCATTACTGCTATTGTTGATGTGTAATGCAGCTTATAGAAGTTGGATAAAATTCGCTATGCTGTGGGAGAATAACGTGCCCTGCTTTTATAAGGCAGATAATTAGGGAAGTTGGCATAACCCCAGATGAGCTATTATCTATTTATAGAATATATGTGAACTGGGTGAAATAAATCTAACCCAGATCTACTCAGAAACCCAAAAGGTATCCATTCAGTGAATGTCTACTAAGAACCATGAAGTACTATGTCAGCTGCTACAGGATGATAAAGAGTGAGCCAAGATCCCTTCTTTAAGGGTCCTCATAACCAAGCAGCGGAGCAGCAGACAAAACAAGTAAATACATAAACTGAAGCCTGTGATAAGTGGTAGAAGACAGCTGCAGAGTGCCCTGGGGGTTGAGGAGGAGAAACTGTATCTGGCAAGGTGAAGGGAAGAGGTTTAGGAGAAGCTTAACCCAGATTCTCCAATCACCTAGTTAAACACAGCGATAACAAGAGAAGAAAGAAAAAATAAGGAGAAATTTTGAGAATAAGTGTGAAGAACAATCATGTTGTCTACATCCATCACTTTCAAGATGACTGTATTAGGCAATCACACAAGAGAGCTAATATGAATGATAATTGCAGAGCTGGAGGCAGGGTAAAGGAAGAAGGCACAGTGGCCAATCATGTCTCATCTGATCAAGGCTCACAACAACTACAATCTAGTCAGAACTCCCTGGTCATTGTGGGATTAGTACTAAAACAATAACGGGTCTCACTTAACAGAAAATTACAGAACTGTCATGGATTTCACCTGGTACAGCTCTGTTTGCAGATAGGCCAACATCTGTATCAGTCAAGACAAATCTTTGTCAATTTATACTTTTAACACCCTTTATAGGTGGAAATGCTATGGTTTCCCTTGGTAGTAAGCATAAGAAGTGAATTATGCTGATACTCAGAAATCCTGTCCAGGGTTTAACAGGACTCTCAATACAGTTACATTCATATAGCATGCATAGAGGAATACCTATTTGGTTCAAGTTACTGTACAGACACCAGCGGGGGTCCAAGGTGACTTGGTCAGTGAGACTGTCACCAACAACAACAGTATGTTTATTGACTGCTTACTATGTGTCAGCAACTGTTCCAACTGATTTGTACGGATTAATTCATTTCACTCTCACAAGGACACTACTGGGTAGTTAACACTTTTGCCACCTTTGGTTACAGAGGAGTAAGCTGCATGGGCAGACGTTAGATGGCTGGTATGTGGGAGGGCAGTCTGGTTCTACAGCCCATGCTGTCAGCCACAATGCTAAGCTATCTCCAAAAGCATCAGAGTAACCATGCAGACATCAGGATAACTTTGTCACCAGGTGTGCAGCAGAGGAGCACCGAATCAGGAGGCAGAGGACCTGGCTCTCTAATACTGTGGCTCATGGTACATAAGAACCCATCCACGGTAAGATGCACCATCACTAATTTTATACCACTAAGAAAGGTGAAACACTGTCAATCAAACTATGACACTAAAGTCAAAAGCCATCAATGATAAGACAATCCTGATCTCAGATCAACCATCAGGGAGAAATGTGCATCTTGGAATCCATTAAATATAATTTCACTCTTAATTACATTGAACAAGTCATTTAACCTGGAGCCCAGTTTCTGTATCTATAAAACAGAGGGCTGAATATGGTGATTACTAAGATCCCTTCCAGTCTGACAATGTTAGATAGATAGAACAAGGGTGAGGAGAATGAAGTCTCTAGGGCTCAAAATTTAATGAGGCACTCACTCTCAGGGTGGTGCCAATAGAGGACGGGCCCTAAGAGTGGGAACCTCCTTAAAGTCTGTATCCTGGCAACATTAATTGCCTCATTAGTAGGGGCATTGATGATGAAAGCAATGTGGGATTGAGACAGTTTGTCTTTGGGGGTTTCCTACCAAGATCTTTTCATGATAAACCTGTTCACACTTCAGAGCAACTTTTTCCAACTACTTTCATGTTTCCTACGAAGATGTATTTCCTTGACTTGGAGCATTCCTTTCATTTCTATTCCCTTCCAGCTTCTTCCCATTTCTATTAAAATGCCTAATTCCTAGTTAATTCAACTGGCTCTTCACTCTTTTACTGAGACCAAGGACAAACGTCTGTTCTGGGCTGGTGATTTGGCTGTATCTCAGTTAAAAACTACACACCATCTCACAGGAAATCCATTGCTGTGCTCAAGGACAAAGCCCTTGCTACTCAAAAAGTGGTCCTTGGGCCACCAGTACTACATTGGCTCAGAACAGTTTAGAACAGCAGACTCTCAGGCTCTTCTCTGGACTTGCAGAATCTGCATTTTAACAAGATTCTTGGGGGACTGAAAAGCACAGTAACTTTGAGAAGCACAGGACTAGGCAAAATCATGGCAAACGTACTGAAAAGCAACTCCAATGAGAATAACGACGACTTATTAGCACCTAATACCTGTCAAGTGTTTTCCATAGGGCATCTCCATTACATGCAACCATATAGAGAAATAAATGCTAATTCATTTAAATTCAATGACCCAAGTAGAAGTGGTACACCAATCACTTCAGCCCAATGAAACAGCATTTTTACACCTTTTTCCTGCAAATAGTGTCATACTCACCTCCCACCTAATGATCAAGCCCTGGTAGGAGGCAGTACAGTTAAAATGACTAAAGACCAGGATGTACAGCCTGATATTAACTGTGTACATTTGGGCCAGTTATTAAATTTTCTGAAACTGAGTCTCTTCATCATAAAAATAGGAGATGATAGTGTATGTTATAAGGATGAAATTATAGAAGGGACATAAAGTGTTTAGTAGTGTATGGTGTGCAGGAAAAGCTCAACAAATACAGCACAGCCCACCACATGGCCAGGAGCAGAGACTTGTTAAACTAAACAAGCACAAATAACTGGTCTAACAATTTGCCCTATGGAATTTTTTTTTCCTCAAGAAAAAGAATAAAAAAAAAATCACTGTGTTTTGGGAGATCCTAGGTGACAATACCCAAAGATATGGCTGCCTCTTTGAAAAAACTCTCTTCCCAGTAAAGGTATCTGATACTACTTTAATTGTGATTGAAAAATCAAGCAGCAAACAGTGCCCTCCTCGCAAAGCTATAGACATGCATAATTTGATGATGCAAGAGGCACTTTGCTCATTTATTCAACTCCAGGGACACAGAGGGTTGCTTTTGACAGAGTTGTTAAGCAAATAAGGATACTCACGGTTGCTGAATAAATTAAGCTCTTCTTATTTAACCTTGCCGAGCCAGGTCTGAGTGACCGACATGATCCGGCATTGTCCTGCATTCAGTCATAGATGTGTCAAGCACGCTCACAGCGTCCAGCCCCTTCTTGCCTTTGTTGCTTTTATAAAAGGTTTCATTGAATTGCTTATTAAAACTGCTGTATATAAAACTACTCCTTTGAAAGATTTCCCTGGCTTGCCTCCAGCTCAATTAGCAGACTACTTCCAGTGATGAAAAGTAACAGTCAATATCAGATTATAGTTAGCAACTATTCACAAGAGTAATCAAATTAGATTTTGGTATCTATGGTGATACAACAAAAATTTCCACTAAGCCCTGTGGTTTTACAATAAGGCTACCACAGCGTTGTATTAAATTATTGCTCAAAACATTTTCTCAAAATTTAATCTGCATCTCAGGAGATACACGTACAGGTCTATGGGCATATCAAAAAATGTATAATCACAGCTTTTCCAATTTAAATACCAAGTAGCCTTAAGAGTATGTGGGAACAATCTGTATGGTCCTTGGTCTGTTTTCGCTTCCAACAACTTTTTCTCAGTTATCAATTATAACTGGCCATTGTCGAGCTGAAGTACTAACTGGTCTTAAAATAAAATGTACCAAGCCTATAATCAATATTGGACCAAGAAGAACGATAACAGAAAAAAAGAGGCAATCGCAGCTTTTGATATGCTTATAATCGAAACAGGACATTAAACATACACATTAAAAGACAACATTAGTACAGCAGATTTCCATTCATGTGCATATAGTGTAAAAAGAATGTGTATATATTTGTATATGGCATACAAATTGTGTGCAAATTGAGTATAATTGCAAATAGGCAGATAGTAAAGGCGTTATTGGAGTTGGGTTTAGTTCTTTAACAGAAAGAATCTAGATGAGATTTTCTTTAAAAGAAAAAAAAGGGCGTGGTGGCTCACACCGGTAATCCTAGCACTTTGGGAGGCTGAGGTGGGTGGATCTCTTGAGGTCACGAGTTCCAGACCAGCCTGGCCAACATGGCGAAACCCCGTCTCGACTAAAAATACAAATACTAGCTGGGTGTGGTGGTGGACACCTGTAATCTCAGCTGCTTGAGAGGCTGAGGTAGGAGAATCGCTTGTACCCAGAGGCAGAGGTTGCAGTGAGCTGATATCGTACCACTGCACTCCAGCCTGGGTGACAAGAGCGAAACAAAAAAAAAAAAAAAAAAAGAGAGAGAGAGAGAGAGAGAGGAGAAAGAAAGAAAAGAAAAAACTCTCGTCCCTTGTGGCATGCAGCAGATCTGCGGGCAGACCCCTGGCCGTGGCCTTGCACGTAGCATCCTTTGGTGAGTGCCTTTCTGCCCACCACGCTGTAGAGGATTCAGCAAGACTATCTCCTGACCGCCTCTATCGTTCATGCCCAACTCCAGAACCGGCAAGCACTGAGGAGCCGTCCGCCATACTTCTCGGAAACTGGGATCTGGCTGACTGGAGGATGGAAGGCTGTCTTAGACTCCTTTACCTCATGGGACCCCCGTCCTGCCATCTCACTGCAAGTCTCCTTCCCCCTGCTCTGGTAGCACCAGGGTAAGCGCAGCGGGTAGCTGTCACCCAGTGGGAAACAGTGTGCCAGCCTCCCCTCTTACGGGCATCCCCAGTGTTTATCCGGGATCATCTCTCCCTGCACATAGCTTCTGGAAGAGAAATCACACTAACTTTTGATGTTGGGAGAACTAAATGAAACCGCATATGTGAAAGTAATTTACAAAATGGAAAGGTTAAATAAATGTCAGAAAGCAGGATTGTCAGACAGCAACTTATTTGAAAAGAAAATAAGCAACACAAGTATGGTGCTTATCTTCCCTCAAATGCCAGTCATATCGTTCTGGATCCTTGCAACATGCAAAACAAGTGAGAAATAGCACAGCGGAAGCCACTGCACTCTGTTCCCTTAATTACTTACATTTCCCTTGGTAACTACATATACAATGACTTGGCACTCAGGAGCCCTTCAAGCACCTAGGAAAACAAAACCACCACTAATATGACCCTATGTGTGGCTCCGTCTATAAGATCCAATGTTTTGGCAATATAGTCACAGCCATGTCCCTTTTCTTCCTATCACTATAAAAATACTGTTCTATAATCCAGAGCTTTATAAATTATATCAGTTATAGTCTCCATTCAAATAATTAACTTAATACTCCATGATTACCAATTAGATGCTCAATTGGGCAGATGCTTGCTCTTATACACAAAAGCAAGGCTGCATGTGAATACCACCGGCATCAAACCTGACTGACAGGCAGTCCTTTAAAAAAGAAAAAAGAAAAAAAAAACCCTCTTTTCAGAGCATTTAATTTTCAGGTTTTTATGTGTTTGATTTGACAATCGGTATGTGATTTAGATGGAATACTTTCAGATTTTTACTTTGCGAACCTAAATTTTCATCAGGAAACAGTGTTTCTTTAGGGACATTTCAGACTTTGGGGAAAGATATATGCTTACCTGAGGACCTGTTTCAAATTATCAAGTAAATCACATTTCTGTAGTGGGCACTTGAAAATCACACCCTATATTACTAACTCAATAGGGTGTATTATCTTCTGCCAGCCTCTCTTTTCATTATTATATAAGTGGATGATAGAAAAAAAAAATGATAACCTGTAATTTCACACGCCTTATTCAAACCCAAATCTATTCCCTTTTCTAGAAACACAATCAGATATCTCAGACTGTTCTCTGTAGAATTTCAGAATCTGAATCTCCAGTATTATTCTGGAAGACTTTGTAGCTAAATTATAATACACTGCAATATTTTCAGGACTTCAAACCCTTAAAGATACCTTTGTGCACAAAGCTTTCCAAAGAATGAAGACCATTCCTTTTGAGGAAAAAGTAAGCTGAGGCAAGAGCACATTTCTCTAATACGCCAATCTTGAAATAGTTTTATTATATTACAGTGCCCATGTCTGCCCAGTACAGGAAAATGGCCAGGAAAACAGTCAGGGCAGTGTTTTCAGCCACTGTGAAACAGACTGATTAGACTGGCTGATTGAGTTGAAGGTGCTAGGGTATCATGGCATGACATTCATCAAACACAAGGTTGCTTTAATTTTTTAAAAACTATAATGGATTTATTATGAAGAATATAAATACATTCCAAAAAATGTATATCACACAAACTCTACATCTCCGTGGCTTATCATAGATTACCTTCATGTTCACATTAATCCAACGAAGACTACACCAAAAAACTTGGCGAAGTTTTTAATTTGTTACTAATTTGGCTAATCAATTCAGCGTCTGTCTCTGGGATATAATAATCGGGACATACTCAGTTCCTTTGGGAGAAAATCAGGGAGGCTTATAAAAGCTGGGACAGAAACACGGGTACCAGAGGAGGTGCTGGGGTTGCTGTGGGCACAGCTCTGGAGCTGGATCCCCGGTTTGAGGCTTACTCTACAACTTACCAGTGGACTGACTCCAGACAAGTCCCTTACTCTCTATTGCCTCCATCTCAGCATCTATTCAATAAGTAATAAATCGGCTAATGCATGTAAAAAGCTTAATATAGAGCGCATGCTTAACACATCAACACTATGTTGGTTTATCTTTATATGTCATGGAAGTTCAAGAATAGGAAACACAAAATCACAGCCTCATGTAAACTCGAAGGTGGCTGAGGTCCAAGGCTGGTCTTTCTCAGAGGCCATGGGTGCCCCTCCATCATGGTGCCTCTGCAGCTCTCTCCACATGGCTGAGTCAGCTTTCCCTACTGACCAGCTTCCTCGAAAATCCTGCTGACCCTCGGCCCAGTAGCCAGCCCAGCTGGGAGGAACGCCATGGGACCTTCCAGTTGCAGAGTGCACTATCAACTAACTCAGTCTCTTGAGTTTCAAAACTCAAGTTGCCATGCGAAAATTTAAGTGGATCACCTCAATTTGCTAATAAGACCATCTGCCACGAGCCACTGGACAGCCTAGAAGATTGGATGATCTTGGGACAGGTCTCCAACCTGGCTCAAGTCAGCCGTGATTAGAAGTGAGCTACTGTGGACTACAGCATAGCCTTTGGGGTCAAAGGAGCCATAGACCAGCCACATGGAATGGCCTAGATGACTCACTGAAATGCTCTTCCAGAGGACCCTTCCTCAAAATGAGGCAGATAAGAAAGAGGAAAATATAATGAGACATCTTTAAAAGTCTTTCATCACTACCCTCCACTCCCATGCAAACATGGCAATCGAAATAGCTATTTGATCAAAGCTTTCTATAGTTGCTGTACCCTACTCAGCCTTAGGCCTTGGCAAGCATCCTGTAGCTGGTGGAATGGTGATATGCAAGCATCCTGTAGCTGGTGGAATGGTGATATGCTTCCCAAAAGACATGTGCATATTCTAACACCCAGTGCCGGTGAATAAGATCTTATTTGGAAAAAAAAAAAAGGGTCTTTGCAGATGTAACGAAGGATCTAGAGATGAGATCATCCAGAATTTAGGAAAGGCCCCAAATCCAATGACTTGTGTCCTTAAAGAAAAGGGGAAGGGAGATTTGAGACACAGAGGCCATGTGAAGACAGAGGCAGAGACTGGAGTTGGGCAGCCCTAAACCAAGGAACTCTCGGAGCCATCAGATGCTGGAAGAAAGATGAAAGGATTCTCCCCTAGAGCCTTCAGAGGGACCACAGCCCTGACGACACTTGATTTTAGACTTCTGGGTTCTAAAACTGGGAGAGAATAAATTTCTGTTGTTTTAAGCCACCAAGATTATACTAATTGTTATGACAGTTCTAGGAAACAAATGTAGCTAAAATAAGCAGCTATGTTTACCCATTCAAGAAGTACTTCTGGCCTGGGTGTGGTGGCTCACACCTGTAATCCCAGCACTTTGGGAGGCTGAGGCGGGTGGATCACCTGAGGTCGGGAGTTCAAGACCAGCCTGACCAACATGACGAAACCCTGTCTCTACTAAAAATATAAAAATTAGTCACGCATGGTGGCCTGCACCTGTAATCCAGCTATTCAGGAGGCTGAGACAGGAGAATCACTTGAACCCAGGAGGAGGAGGTTACAGTGAGCCGAGATCATGCCACTGCACTCCAGCCTAGAGGACAGAGCCAAGACTCTGTCTCAAAAAAAAAAAAAGAAGTACTTCCTTAACACCCACCACATGCCAAGCTCTGAGCTATGCAGGACACAAGGAACATGTTGGATGAGATAAGGAAAAGGTGAATTCAACAAACACATTTTGGCATATGGACTGGGCTGGCATCCAACCTCGTGTTAGAATACGGTCAGTACGCAAGAATAAACTGGCCTAAATAAAAGATGTACATGACAAAGCAGGCTGATACTCTGTAGCTGGATCCCTGGGGACAGACATATCACATTCAGAGAAGAAGTGTACACAGTTAAGTTAAATACTTGCAGTTGCCTAGGATAAGCCAAGCACTCACCCAAGCCCTGTAGAAAGAACTTCTTGGCTTGCTCTTCTTCCCTTCTTTGACCAGTAAAATGTCTTTATGTCAAGATCAAAATACAATCTCCTCCATGAAACCTTTGCTGACCAACTCCCTTGGGAAACTAGTAATTTCTTCCTCTATATATCTCCATCAGTCTCTTCATACATTTATAATAGCACTAATCATGCAGTTTTGTCATTGTCTGCTGACAATTCTCCCTCCTCCACTTAATTACAGGCTCCTAGAAAGAAGGGGCTGTGTCTGATACATCCTAGCATCCCTAGTACCTGGCACAAGAGATGCTCAATATATTTTTTGAATGAGTGACTTGGGATTATTTCTTCATGAGTCAAGATCCCATGTTGACACATGGATAATAATCAGGTATTAAAATATTTTTAGGTCAGATACTTAAGAGTAGTCATATTCACAATCAAACTGAATCATATTCTTGTATCAAAATAGAAATTTTTTCTCCTCTTTTCTGCTCAATTGTAATTCAATGCCAATGTTACATTCTCCCCAGGTACATAATCAAGAGTATTAGATGCAAATACATAATAAAGTGGGCTGAACATGATGCAGCAAAAGGTAATAATTTATCAATTTCAATTCAGCTGAACACAATCCTTTGAAACCCTAGAAACAAATCTGTTATATTTTTTCCCAGAAGGGAGAGGTACATATAATATCTTACTTTATTTTGCATTTAGAGGGAGGGAATATTTTGGATCCGACCACTGTCTATGTAGTCTAGCATTAGAAGAAATGGTTTGATGCTGAGAAATAGAATACAAGAAAAATGTCACTCAACTATTTAGTTGGGGCAGATTCTAACCATGTTTTTTTAGTGTCTAGGTCTAGGAAATTCTCATTATCTGTGCAGAAATGAGGATATCATTTCTTCTACTTCTTCATATATTATTTTCCCCTCTGAAGGCAGCTAATGTTGTGTTGCCATTGGCCTAGAGGGGCCATGGCTGTGCATCTGGGTGGGAAAATGAGCAAGCAGTTTTCACAACCTGTAGGGTGAAAACTGGAACCCAGAAAGGGATGGGCAAATGCAACTGTGTTTGGCAAGGAGCAGAACTCATCTGCAAACTGCTGCTGCTTCCTGGGTCACAGAAAATAGAAAAGGGTCCCTCTTTCTCCTGAAGCAAGAACTTTCCCCTCAAGGCCAAGTGTGTGGCCTTCTGACCAGGGACACTGAGTTTGGTGACGCTGACCCAGTCCTAGCCATGCCAGAACCCCACCCTCTCTAGACACTTGTCATTTCAAAAGAGAACAGGGAACCCTTGCCCAACAGACATCAGGCCTTTTTCTTTGAACCAATGATGAAGACATTGATGGTTTTACACATTTCTTTTAGCATATGAAATTCTTTTTTTCCCCATTTTAGCTTTATTTCTACTTAACAAGGAAAGGAGTCAGAGGGAATGGATATAAAAAACAGCTGTAAGCACAGGCCATTGGCCAAGAATGATGACAAGCATTTAAACAGCACTTTGCAGTTGACATTGTTTCATTTGGTGATTCCTAAGAACCACACAAATAGGCAGAACAGCTATTATTCCTCCCCTTTTATGTGGGAGAAACTGAGTTTCTAGGAGGGTATGTGATTGACTCAAGGTCATCTGGCTAGTAAGGGTACTTGATGCTGGTAAGGTTTCTTATGAATATTCCATCATGTTTCTTCAACCCTGGCTTCTTTGGCCTACCTAGGACCTCAAAAATTCTCCCAATGTAGGCTTATTCAAACTCTTATTTGTAGAGGCAACCCAGGAAAGCTGAGAGCCTTCCTCTAAAGACCCCAGCTAGTGATTCAAGAACTACACATCTCAAACTTCTCTTACCCCTTGACCAAGGAAATCAATAGCTGAGTTCCAAAGATAGCTAAGGAATGTGACAATGAGAGGGTGGCCAGTGACCAGGCATCCCATACAGAAACACCATTTCCAGCATCCCATATGCAGCTTTTCTTATGCTAAAGGCTATCCCCTCTAAAATGTGTGGGAAGCAGAGGGTTTATAATCAGGGCCAGGTGCAGTGGCTCACACCTGTAATCTCAGCACTTTAGGAGGCCAAGTCAGGAGTATATCTTGAGCCCAGCAGCTCGAGACCAACCTGAGCAACACAGTGACATCCCCATCTCTATAAAAATTTGTAAAAAAATTTGGCGAGTGCGGTTGTGTGCACCTGTACTCCCAGCTACTAGGGAGGCTTAGGCAGGAGGATCGCTTGAGCCGGGGAGGTCCAGCATGCAGTGAGCCATGATTGTGCCACTGCACTCCAGCCTGGGTGGCAGAGTGAGATCCTGCCTCAAAAACAAACAAACAACAACGACACAGTGCGGGGCAGAAACTCAGGAAATGGCTCTCTTTTTACACAGGTGCTATCCAATACCGTAGCCATTAGCCACATGAAGCTGTTTTCATTCCAATTTGAACTAATTAAAATTGAATAAAATCAGCTGGGCACAGTTGCTGACGCCTATAATCCCAGCACTTTGGGAGGCCGAGGTGGGCAGATCACCTGAGGTCAGGAGTTCGAGACCAGCCTGGCCAACATGGTGACCCCTCCTCTCTACTAAAAATGCAAAAATTAGCTGGGCATGGTGGCATGGGCCTGTAATCCCAGCTATTTTGGGGGGCTGAGGCAGCAGAATCGCTTGAACCTGGGAGGCAGAGGTTGTAGTGAGCAGAGATCATGCCTCTGCACTCCAGCTTGGGTGACAGAGTGAGACTCCACCTCAAAAAAATAAAATTGAATAAAATTAAAAATTCAGCTCCTCAGTAATGCTAGCACATCTCAAGTGTTCAAAAGCCACATGTGACAAGGGTTACCGTAATGGACAGCATAAATACAGAATACTTACCTCATCAAAGAAAGTACTATTTGGACAGGGCTGTCTTAGACTGTTTTCTTTTTTCACCATGAGACCCAAGATTTTAATTTTAGGCATAACTCAGAAAGAACTCAAGTTACTTCCAGTAAGCCCAAAACACACCACTGAATAAATGATTATTTCCCCAGGTGCACCCTTCTGCCACAGCCAGGGCCACCAGGCTATACAAATCCAGGGGTACCGTTTCCATCACAATGCATGTTAAAATGTCTTGTCCTGGATCATAGCTCCCTACAGCAACCCTGACCACTCCAAAGTTATTATTTCTTCTTCAATTGCTCCACATCATGCCCTCATATTTAGGAGCTATGGAAACTTTATACTACCAAGCTCAAAGGGAATCTGGACAGAAGGACACAGCAGCAGCACCAAAAAGTAATTTTAAAATAACTTACCTTATTTTCAAGGTGCTCCCCTGTAAATACTATTATTACTTCCACACCGACGTGTTTCTCCTTCTAAATTTCATTACAAACGCTTCTCTGACACCTACTATTTACTCAACAGCAGAAATCAACTCCCACTCAGAAAACAGCTAGGCACTGCCACTTACAGAGCCATAAATATCAGACGTAGATGCTTTACAGGAACATTTTCAAGACTAGAATTACAGGTGAGTGCTTCAGATTTCCTTCTGCAACTTTCTTTGCATGGAGGTTGCAAATGAATTGATCAGAAGAAATAAGAGCAGCAGGTGTGTTCCTCATTTCTGACACCTCCACATCCCCACTACCACCTCCACACCACCATCCGACTCGGGTGCTCTAAAATGTGTGAAGTGGATTTAAAGGTTTTGTAAAAGATTCTTTTCTCATTAGCTTAAATGGGAGCAAGATGCTTCCATATGGCCTCAGGACATTAAAAAAGTTAGCAATACTCTTTAAAATAACAAAATTAACATAAAATAACCTTATAATTAAAAAATTGAGAAACATCATCCAGTAAGTCGAATGCCATGCTAAAAATACTCGTAGGAACACCAGAAGGTGGAGCAGCTGCCAGAGAGGTATGAAGGCAGACACATTCCCATAGAGGCACTCTTATGGTTTGTGAGATATGGAAATGTTTCCTGAGCTACATTTCAAAGATAACTTTTCTACACATAGCTCTCTCTCTCTTACCCTCTTTAGTTTGGTTAACACATGTTGGACTCAGTGGAAGAAAGATGTGTTTTTGAGAAAGAGGGCCTTTTTTTCCACCCCATAAAGATGCAGTTATATTCAGCTGCAGAAAGAAAGAAAAGTAAAAAAAAAAAGGCAAGAAAAAAATGTGGCCTATACATTTAATGGAATATTATTCAGTCTTAAAAAAAGTAAAGAAGTTCATATAGATGATCCCTGAGGACATGATGCTAAGTGAAATAAATCAATCACAAAAGGACAAATACTGTGTGATTCCACTTATATGAGATATTTAGAGTAACTGAATTCCTAGAGACAGAAAGCAGAACAGTAGTTGCCAGGGTCTGGGAGGAGGGGGACATTGTTTAATAGGTATAGAGTTTTGGTTTTACAAAATGAAAAGAATTCTGGAGATGGATGGTGGTGATGGGGGTTGTACAACACTATGGATGTATTCAAAACTACTTAACTGTACACTTAAAAATGGTTAAGATGATAAATTTCGTTATGTATAGTTTACCACAATCAAAAAAATGAAAAAAAAAATAAAGGAAAGAAACAATGTAAAATACTTAGAAGTCATGATTATTGGTCTAAAATCCATGTAAGAAAGTTTACTATAGTAAAGTAAGAAAAAAAAAAAAAAAAGATGACTCTAGCAACATAGCAAACAACTTGGCTTTGAAGTGTCTCAAGTATGCATACTGAGTCAACAAACATGTAAATCAAGTCACAGATTATATTTAAAGTAACATAATAAATGTGCACCAGATGAGGCTGGCCCCAAAACATTAACCCTCTATTGTTAGGTAATGTATGAGAAATCTACATGACTAATGAAACAACATACTTCAACAAAACGGGTCCAGTCTAGATTTATTTGGCTTTTTTTCTCTCTCTCTCTAGTTATCCTGAGCACCACTACAAAGTCTCCTTTAAAACGCTCTGTCTTCAGTGTCCAGGATGCTGTCCTGAATCTCTAGGCAACTGAAAATACACATTTGTTGCATTCATTGTACCACATTTATCTGAGACTACCATTTCATGGATGACATTGTTTATTTGAAATACGACAATGCCCTTTGGCTTCCTCCAAATGATTATTCCAAATTCATTCGTCAATTTTTGTCTTTATTAATAAGCTTATTCAAAATTAGTGTAACCATTGGCCAAATCAAAATCCAACAAAGTTAACACAACTGTAGGAACAATTTATTAATGGCCGGTTATCAATAATTTTTTCTGAGACGTATTCTTGCTTTGTCACCCAGGCTGGAGTGCAGTGGTGCAATCTCAGCTCACTGCAACCTCCACCTTTCAGGTTCAAGTGATTCTCCTGCCTCAGCCTCCCGAGTAGCTGGGATTACTGGCATGCACCACCATACCTGGCTAATTTTTATATTTTTAGTAGAGACGGGGTTTTTCCATATTGCCCAGACTGGTCTCCAACTCCTTACCTCAAGTGGTCCACCTTCGGCCTCTGAAAGTGCTGGGATTACAGGTGTGAGGCACCGTGTCTAACTGGCAACCTTCAGATTCTTTTTAAGTTCTCAAGAGTTACCAATGAAAACAGTCCTGCAGTTTGCCTACTGCCAACAAAACATTCTATCTAGACCAATCATAGAAAGATCCAGGTTCTCAGTAGAATTCCAACCAACAATGGTAAATTCCAAAGTAATAAATTGGAAAGGTTGCTCAAGTGAAAAGCTTCAAAGAATATCATGTTATTCACTTGACAAACTGTCCCTTTATTTCACTTAAGCAATAATTTCCTATGGCTACATCCTGGACTTTGTTGCCACTGGGAATTGTTCCATCTCTGCAATCTTAAATTTGGATACTCCTATGTCCAACGGCAATCCATTAATATTTCTGCTCTTTTTCATTCATCTATTCTAGCCATACTAACACCTTGCCATCTATTGGGATTCCTCTTCCTGTCCTTTTTCTTCCAATCGGCCTCATTGACTTCACTTTCCACCACAGGGCTCCCTCACCTTCAGCCTTAGTTCTTCAGCCCTCATCGCTCTACCACACACAGCCTATTCCCAGAATAGGATCAATCTAATGATCTGTGGATGTCTCACCAGCACAGGGCTTGCCACATGCTGCAGAAGAAAAATAAATGATGCAGACTGGGCTAGTGATAAATTTGTGATTTCCAGTTTCAGCACACCCCAAAAATATTTCTGTGAGGGAGGCATCCAGTCAGCTCCTTTCCCATTTATCCCATTTTTTACCACCTTCTCAAGCACCTAGCTCCTCCTTTTCTCCCCTATCAGCAAATGACCTTACCTCTTTCTTTATAGTGAGAAGAGAGGCCACTAAAGAATCGATTTTCTCAGCTTCCAGGCCTGCTCCCCAGCTACTTCCAAATTTATTTGTATTCCTATCAATCTTTTTATGATTCCTCCAATTAGAAAAAGTCATACTTTCTCTTTAAAGTATACCTCTCCCACTTGTATCCTTCATCTCCTCCCGTCTTCCTCTGTGATTTCGTCCATCATTTCTCTCTCCTCTATTTCTCTCATCTTTCCCTTTCCACTATCTGATACCCTTCAGTCCACTAAAATGTTCTGTAGAGTCTTCTGTAAAACAAATAGCAGCTCCCCTTCAATCCCATGCCTCTCTCCAGCTACCTGTGCATTTTTTTCCTTTTAGGCAAACTTCTTGAAGGAATGATGTTTCTGCATCTTTCCTTTAATCCCAAAGGCACTGCCATCCAGCTTTCGTCTACACTCTCCCACTTGCTATCACATCACTCTTCTTGCTATTTCCTTTCACCTCCCTGGCTATTAGTCTCCATCTCCCTTTCTCCCTGTAAATGTTGATATGTCCTAGGGTTCCATCAAACATAATCATGTTATTCAGCACCCAAGCCAGGATGCTCTTAAGATTGAGAAGGAATCAACATGCAATGGCACTTGGCTTATCCTAGCTATGACCTTCTCATTGGCTTACTCCAATTCAGCCTGAACCACTCCCCTGCCCCCATGACTTCCCCTCTCTTCAAATAGGCTAATGGATCCTGTGTCCACATCTCTAACCCAGAGCTTGTGGGAGTGCCAGGGCCATATTTGCATTTTTTACTGGACCAGTCCTCCTGAATACCTCACGGACACTTCCAACTCACTGGATCCCGTCCTTCGGGAACACACTGCTTCTTTCTCTCTGGCCACCGCATTCCAGGTCTCAGTCAATGGTCTCACCGTATCTCCAATCATCAAAGCCAGAAACCTGAGTCATCCTCGATGTCCTTTCTCCCTCCCGTCTACCAGAATAATGCCAGCAATAAACTGTCTCCATATTCTGTCAATCCTGCATATTAAGAATCTCTTAAACCTCTCCTCACCTCTCCATCTCCATAGCCATTGCCTCATAAGTCCCTTTTCAAGTGCTTAGAACAAAGTTGCTTGAGTTTTTTAAAACTTTCACTTGCCTCTTTTTCCTAAACACAAATGCCCCTCGTCCTGCACCAGCCCAGACCTGAATGGTTCATCTTTTTGAACAGCATGCTCTCCCTGCAACCACTTTGGTTCCTTCCGGGTCCTTCTCCATACTGCTTCCAGGTATTTGCCTTAAAAGCAACCTAATCAGTATGTCACAGTCCAAACTCCTACAAAACCCCTTGCCCTGTCATTGAGGCTTCGTCATGGCCTGCTCTTGCCTCCACTTCCGTCTCATATCCTGGCACTCCTAGCCCCTTCCCTGCTGCCCACTGCTGCTGGCATTATACCAGACCACTTGAAAGGCCCCAAAGCTCTTTTCTTTCATAAGCTGTCTGGCATATTTCTACTCTACCTCAGAGACTTTTCTGCTTGGGTTTGAGTGCCTCCTTTTCTCTATACATCTCTCTGTCCTTCCTTGGGACACTTCCCTCCACTGTACTCTAATCATTCACACTCAGGATCAGCTCCACAAGGAAACTCTACAGCCTTGGAGACAGGGCACACTTCTTACTCATCTTTGCAGTCCCCATACCCAGCACATAGGAGGCAATCATTGAATATCTGTGAATCAATAAATGAATTAATGAATACAAACAAAGTACCATGTGCTGGGACATCTGTTAGGATAACACAAATATTACTCACATCTAAATTAAACACAAGCATCAAATTTAGCCAGATACCCCTTCTCTCCATTGGTGAGCCACATATTACACCTTGATGTAATATGACTACATATTATTATGTTCATTCAAGGGGTACTAGATAATATTTGATGGCCATAACAATACAACTGAATAGATTAAACCCCACCTCTAGGACCAAATCATCAAAACCCCTCATATTCCAGTGGTAAGATTCCTAAAGCAGTCACAAACATGGCCTGGTTTCGAAATGAGATCCTTTTGGTAGAATGTTTACATCACAATATGTCCTGTAAGACTGAAGATCTGGCATGTGCACTAGAGATAGAGCAAGGATTGGACCATGGAATTAATCACAGGAATTTATATTGGCCTTATATGTAAAACTGGATGAAATGAACAACCTATAAGATTACAGATCAGCTTTTCCAAAACTGTATTTTGCAGAACTCTCATATTCTCCAAGACAGTAATATCACCATTAGCTACCATCTACTAAGGACATCCCAGGTGCCATGCACTGTGCCAAGTGTTTTATACATAATTATTTCATTTAATTTTCATAATAACCTTATGGTCATCTGTTATTAGTATACCCACCTAAAAGCTGAGGAAACTGATGCTTAATCATAGGGCTTTTCTAAGGCTCTATAATCCAGATGAATATGACTCTAACGCTAGAGTTCTTAACCACTCTTGCCGTACTTATCAACAAGCCCATGTTCAGGCAAGTCTTAAAAACTTGGTATATGAGGCCGGGCGCTGTGGCTCACGCCTGTAATCCCAGTACTTTGGGAGGCCGAGATTGGCAGATCACGAGGTCAGGAGATCGAGATCATCCTGGCTAAAATGGTGAAATCCTGTCTCTACTAAAAATACAAAAAGATTAGCCGGGCGTGGTGGTGGATGCCTATAGTCCCAGGTACTCGGGAGGCTGAGGCAGGAGAATGGCTTGAACCCGGGAGGCGGAGCTTGCAGTAAGCCAAGATCGCACCACTGCTCTCCAACCTAGGTGACAGAGCAAGACTCCGTTGCAAAAAAAAAAAAAAAAACCAAAAACACTTGCCATACTTGGAGGGTTCTGCGTGCATTAATAGGGTCAGGATTCTCAGAAGTCTCCCAATAAAGATAGCCCTTTAACTTTGTTAACACGACATTTCTCAAACTTATTTGACTACAGGAGCCTTTGTAATGGAACCATTTGTAATTTGTCAGGGAGCATATGTTTTGCAAAATGCAATTTGGCTTTAGATGATAACTAAAGGGATTATGAACCCACGGAGGCCAGGAAAGAGAAAGCAGCTAATTGCAGTATTAATTACAGGTGGTAGAACTAGTGAGATAGTGTGTCACAATCTCAAATGCCAGGTGACACAACAATGGTGACAATATTCGTGAGTCAAATGAAAAGTATTTTCCATTCATTGAATTAAACACCAGTGTTTCAAATTTGAGCCCATGAATCACAAAGCCAATTCAAAAAGACAATTTGTCAAAGAGGCAAAGGTATACAGACTGCTTAATTGGTGCCACGGTTTTCTAATTTTGAGGTTATATCCGTGTCTGCTTATGTGGTTTTCCAGTCTTGCTACACTTTCTTCCTTTCTAGGACACTCACATTCCCCCAGTGAAATCTTGGGTTTCCAGTAAAGCACATGAGTCTGGGAAACCTGACAGTAAAAGGCTGAAGGAGAACAAGTGTCTTTGTTACAAATAACTTGCAGTACTTGGCAATTCCGCTGAACCACTCTTTGCTATTTATTGAAATTCCATTTATTGACCACCTACTATATGACAAACTCTTATGCTAAGGAAGAAACACAGCCTCTCCCGCAGTGTGGTGGAAAGAAACCAGCAATTAGATGAACAAACTATGTTAAGCGTTATCACAGAAAACTTGAAAATGCCACTGTGTTCTTGCAATCTAATTCTTTTTTTTTGAGACAGGGTCTCACTCTGTCACCCAGGCTGGAGTGCAGTGACGTGATCTTGGCTCACTGCCAGCTCTGCCTCCCGGGTTCATGCCATTCTCCTGCCTCAGCCTCCTGAGTAGCTGGGACTACAGGCACCCGCTACCACACCCGGCTAATATTTTGTTTTCATATTTTTAGTAGAGACGGGGTTTCACCAGGTTAGCCAGGATGGTCTCGATCTCCTGACCTCATGATCTGCCCGCCTCGGCCTCCCAAAGTACTGGGATTACAGGCGTGAGCCACTGGGCCCGGCCAATCTAATTCTTTTTAGAGGGAAAGAGACAGCAAAAGGGCTTCATATTTCTCACTGCAAAGTACATTCATAATAAAATCTGCCTTGTAAAATCCCAAGAGAAAATGAAACCTAGAGTTGTAAGAGAAAAGCTGATTAAAGGAGTATGCACTCTGAAAGTCAACCAATATATTCATGGTAGGCAAAGCACAGAAACCAGCAATTGAGGTGCCTGCAGCCTGGTTTTGATCCTGAGTGATCCAACACTTCGCCTTTTTACCTTTTCTACCCAATCCTGGATGGATGCAATGGAGATAAATTAACCTAATGTAATAGTCAAAGTCTTACATAATTAGTGGAGCAAAATAGAAAAGAACAAAAGCTAACTTAAAATCTATTAAAACAACTATTACAAAAATAAATATATTTCTGTACATAAATAATCTTAGTATCTTTATGTGGACATTTACAATATTTAAATTACATTATAGAATCATTTCTTGCCTACAGATTTTTTTTTTTCTCACGGAACTGTTCATATTCTAAAGCTGGATGGGTTCAAGGGATCTTTATACGACTTCCTTTTACAAAAATTACTTATCTGACAATCTCCACTTCAATAAATTCGTATGTTCATCCTCATTCACAGGATAAATTAGACAGATGAATTATGAAAATGAATGGGCAAGAACCAAGCCAGTGACCCTGTCTCATGAATCATAGTAAAATGTTCACACGCACACCTCTTTCATTAATAAACTTTAGTTTTTAAAACTGTTTTAGATTATTTTTAAAAATTGTAGGGAAAATTGTGTTCACATACACTTCATCAACTTGCAAATTTTCTCCATTATTAACATATTAGCATGGTATATTTGTTATAGTTAATGAACCAATATTGATGCAGATTATTCAAATTTCCTTTTATTCCCTAATGCCCTTCTTCTGTTTCAGGATCCTATCCAGGGTATCACATTATAATTAGTTGTTACATCTCCTTAGGTTCCTCATATGTCAATTTCTGTGTCAATTTCTCAGACTTCACTTGTTTCTGATAACCTTGACAGATTTGAGGAGTACTGGTAAGGCATATTACAGAACTTCCTGGTATTGGCTATGTCTGGTGTTTTTCTCACAATTAGACTGGGATGATGGCATGGGTAGGAAGATCACACATGTAAAGTGCCGTTTTCATTGCATCATCTCAAGTCTACATACTATCAATGGTTTGCAACTACTGAAATTGCCCTTGGTCACCTGGTTTGGGTAGTATTTACCAGGTTTCTCCCCTGTGAAGTTACCCTTTTTTCTCCCCTTTCTATGCTGCAGGAAGGAAGTCACTATGCAAAGCCTCACTTAAGGAGGGGGCTGTGTTCTCTCTGCTGTAGGATGGAGTAGCTACATAATTTATTTAAAATTCCTTTACGTGTGAAATTTGTCTCTTCTCCTGCATACATTAATTTATTCAGTCATTTATTTGTGTTGGTATAGATTCATGGATATTTATTTTTCACTTTAGGTTATAATTCAATATTTTGTTGTTTTGGTGCTCCAATTGTTTCAGCGTTGGACATTGGGAGTTGTTTCATTTGGCTTCTGTGTCCCTTTGACAGACTCTAACCATTGTGGTTTTCTTTTGTAGCACTTCCTTATTTCAGGCACTACAAGATGTTCCAGGCTCATCTTATATACTTCCTGCCCCTGCTAGTCCTAGCATCAGACATTTCTCCAAAAATCTCTATTTCTTTTTTTTTTTCAGAGAATGGTACTAGAAACCAAGATATGGCTGCTAGGTGTGCTTGTTGCTACTGGGGTATCATTTCTTTTACGCTCTCTCAGCTGAAAAGAAATATATGTATGTATACTAACCTGTGTATATACACATACCTATAAATATTCTATATGCAACCATCTTAATCTGTATTAAATTAAACATTATATTTTGTTGATTCTTCAGAAAAAAATTAACACCTTTAAAGTTTTTAAAAGTGCCTTAGAAGAAAATTATGTCATTTACATTTTAAATTTGCCAAGGCACCTGGTACTGGGTGATCCAAGAGAATGTGCCGACTTGAAATTCAGAGTTTGAGAGTGGGTTAAAATATATCTGACATTAGTGTGTAAGCCACAGTCTGCTGACCTAAAACATGGGGATAAGTAATGACACAAACTGCGAAGGACTACTGGAGAATTAAATGAGATGATGTGTTTAAATTTTTAAAACCGAATCTAACACGCAGCAAACATTTAATCAATAATAAATAAAATAAATATATAGTTTAAGGAAAGATAATTTCAAGAAGAAAAGGTATACTGGTATAATTTTAAGTCTAGAACTCCTTTATGTTTGACTGTAGTATTCATTTTCGCCATCTAACTAAAACTAAACATTGGTTTAGATGTATTATTTCACTCCAAATATATCCTCTTGAAAGATTAGGCAGTCATAATTTTACTAGTCATGTTACTCCTGCCTGGAGGCACTGAGAAATTGGTTTCCTAATACACACTCTCATGACTCACTTCAAGGGATAGTAACGGGTTAAAAACACTCGTCACAGTGAGGAAGAAAACAGAGCAATAAGACGTGGGACTGCAATTTCCACGTCTCCCCGCTCCATCAGAATGTCAATCATTCAATATCAGGCAGGCCACTGAATAGAAGGAAGTCAGACTTCCCATAGAAAATAATTTCAGTTCCTACAGTTGATTAGAACTGTCTCAATACTTGTAAAAACCTGTCCATATAGATCTGGAATGACATAATCAGAGATGTCTTCCATCTTTTAAAGGAAGCAATATGACTATATTTGGTAAATAAACTGCATTATCTCTTTACAAAGGGCCAAATGAGATACCAGTCGCTCAGAATACAGATTCTGCTTTCTGTGGACTGATTTCAAGCTAATGCTGATGAGTCCTTCATGCATATTCTGGTGCTCTAAAAGATTACTTAAACATTCACTTAAACTAAGTCAAATTTTGTATTGTTTCTACAAGGGCTATGGCCTAACAGGGTTCCAATGGACCAAGGTATCATGTTTTCTTAGCATAGACAAGGTACGAGTGCGTTGGAAGGGCTTATGGGTCCCTCAGAAGTGAGCGATTCCTGGAATTGAGCAGAATGTCTGAACCCCATCCAAGTCACATCAATTATGTGGGCCCACTGTGTGCCTCCTCAGCACCATGTGAACTGGGCATCTTGAAATGATGCAGTTCATCTGAAGAACTCAGCAGAAACCCTCTAGATGAGTAACACTGGATGCTGAGTGGTCTGTGGAGGACGCAGAGCGAGGCTCACAGATAGCCTGTGCTAGTGGGTGGAATGTCAGTGGAGACTTCTGGTCATGAAGACATCTGAGCATAAGGCTTGTCAATGACTGCAAGGCCAGGCTAGGCACAGGCAGAGAGCAGAGTCTAAATCAGAAAGGGAGGAAGGCTATCTCAGCATTAACAGCAGGCCACACTCAGCTGTGTACCCCATTTGGCTATGAATCTCAGGAAAGGGCTCTCTGTCCTCTGCAAATCACTGGAATAGCCACTGAATGTTCCACACAGCACCAGGTAAGTGTACTCATAATCTTCCTCTACTTAAAACCTTTCACTGACATTCCATTACCTTCAAAGTAAAATCCAGAGTCTTCCCTGCCACTCCTGTCCCTCCAGCTGCTTTAGCTATCCTGGCCTTCTTTCGGAGGCTGCAGGATTCTTTCTGACATTGGGGCCTTTGCAAATGTTATTCTTTCTCTCTGAACATTCCTTCCTTCCATTCTGCACAGAACTGATATCCTTCCTTTTTTTTTGAGATGGAATCTCACTCTGTTGCCTAGGCTGGAGTGCAGGGGTATGATCATGGCTCACTGCAGCCTCAAACTCCTGGGCTCAAGTGGACCTTCCACTTCAGCCTCTCAAGTATTTAGGACTAAAGGGACACATCACTACATCCCGCTAATTTTTACATTTTTTTGGTAAAGTCTCAATAGGTTGCCCAGGCTGGTCTCGAACTCTTAGGCTCAAGCAATTCTCCTGCCTCAGCTTCCCAAAGTGCTGAGATTACAAGCATGAGCCACCGCACCTGGCCTAAACTTTAAATTTTTTACTTAGATGTCATCTCCTTGGAGAGGTCATCCCTGACCCCTCTCTGAAGCAGCAAACCCCTTCCTCGCTCTCATATTATACCGCTTGGCACACTCTTTGATATCTCTTGGCACTTAGCATGATTTAAAGTCATCTTATTAGTTCCTTTACTTGGTTTTTGGCCTGATTCTACCACTATGACATGAGATTCATGAGGGCAGATAATATGTTGGTTTTGTTTGTCTCTGTAGATCCAGTGCCCAGCACATTGCAGGCATTCAGTAAAAATTAGTCGTGCTGAAAACATTATGCTCACTGAAAGAAGCCAGACACAAAAGGTCACAGATTGCCTGATTCCATTTGTATGAAATGTCCAGAATAGGCAAATCCATGGAGATAGAACCCAGCTCAGTGGCGCCAGATACCGGGGGAAAGGAACAATGGAGAGTGACCACTTAATGGGTACAGGGTTTCCCTCTGTAGTGATGAAAATGTTCTGGAACTACATAGAGGTGATGGTTGCATGAGGATGTCAATTTACTAAACATCACTAGTGGTAAATTTTATGTTGCATGTATTTTACCACAATAGAAAACCAATCGGTTTCTATGTGCATGCACTGTGCTCACATGGTCCCCCACCTTCCAGGCAGATGGCAGCTGCGAGGTAGGGTACTTCTCCTAAGACTCATGCCAGGCTGCACATTTTCTGGATGTGACAGCAACAGACTAGGTCCTCAAAACCTGAACCATCGAGATGGACTATCTACTTTTGTCAAGTTAATTAATCCAAGGAAAATCAGGGGGTTGTAAATACACACAGTCACATATGGAACCCCAGGTTCCAGTCTCCTAATATTATGCTCAAACCAGACTACAGCACACCAATCATTTCTTTTCTGTTACCGTCATGCTCAATATTAATTGTCATGGTCAATTCAAGCTCAGGACAAGCTGCACAATTAGAAGCAGAAAGTGAATGAATGATATTTGTTGCACTTCATTTGCTTTACACATACAGGGGACAGGATGTGAGTTCCACATATTTGTCCCATGTGCGAGCCAACCAAGCTGGCCCAATGGGAAACGAGACATGGGAGATTTCAAAACAGAAGGAGATGGCTTCTGTTCAAGTATTCCTTTCCCTCTTCCGTGAATGTCATTCCCATCGCAAGTGGCAATAAACCACAAAGAAGCTCCTCTTAACTATCTAAGAGCTTCGTTTTTATTTGGTATACCACTTCCATAATTCACCTACTTTTGAGATTACTCATAAAACACGGGTCTGGGAGGCAGGTATTGCAAGAAATTGTTCAATTAAAATACTACTTAGACTCTAAAGTTGTAAGGAACCTCCAGTTAAGTACATATGTTCCTAACAAGGAGGCTGGTCAGTAACTTAACCATTTCTTTTTTTTTTTTTTTGAGACGGAGTCTTGCTCTGTTGCCTGGGCTGGAGTGCAGTGGCCGGATCTCAGCTCACTGCAAGCTCTGCCTCCCGGGTTTACGCCATTCTCCTGTCTCAGCCTCCCAAGTAGCTGGGACTACAGGCGCCTGCCACCTCGCCTGGCTAGTTTTTTTTTTTATATATATATTTTTTTAGTAGAGATGGGGTTTCACTGGGTTAGCCAGGATGGTCTCGATCTCCTGACCTCGTGATCCACCATTCTCGGCCTCCCATTACAGGCTTGAGCCACCGCGCCTGGCCCCATTTCTTTTTTTAACATAGAACCGAACATTATTCAGCCTTAAAAATGAGGAAACCTTCCCATTGCAACAAGACGGAGGATATTATGCTAAGTGAAATAAGCCAGACACAGAAAGACCATTCTGTATATGATCTCATTTAAATGTGGAATCTGTTAATAAAATAGGCAAACTCTTAGAAGCTGAGAGTAGAATGGTAGTGGCTAGGGGTTGTAGAGAGGAGGAAGTGGAGAAGTGTTGATTAAAGGGTCTAAGTTATGCCAGATATATAAGTTCTGGAGATTCGTTACAGAGCATAGGGCCTCTAGCTAACAAAATGGCATTATATACTTAAACTCTACTACAAGGGCAGATCTTACATCAAGTATTCTTAACCACTATTCTTTACGTATTCTTCCATTTACTTTCAACATCTTGATCACTATCTTGTAAACCTTTCCACGGTTCTACAAAAAATTCAGAGTGACTAGTGACAAGCACCCAAACTGCATATCCAGGGAAAACATTGGGGCACACCAAGGAAATGAAATGCAAAAGATATAAATGCATTCTCTTTCCAAATATAAAAGTTTAAATATAAAAATTTTAAAAATAAAATCTGCAACCAAAAAATTGAGATTCAGTTTTGGACAGGAAGCAATGGGAAACCTTCTGAATCTCCCATAATTTCTGTCCCACATAAAATAACACAGCCTTTCTAGAACTATAAATAATTTAAACTATTTTTATGCATTCATAGAAGGGGCAATCTTTCTAAACCAACTTCAAAGCTAGAATTCTTCATAAGCTGAACCTCACACATCACCAAAGACATAAAATATTTAAAACAAATGTACACATAACTTCTAAAGAACCTGACCCAAGTCTTTCAAAGTCTTTCAAGTGAAGATGGCTACACTGTATACAAATGAATGTAAATACCCAACTTTAGTTCACAAAATGGGCAAAAAATCACTGCCAAAAAATAGGCGGCAATCTCAATTATGCCCTGGAATCAGCCACTATGGTATCATAAATCATGATGTTGCAAAAGCAGAACGACATGCATCACATATTAAAAATCTTGTCTGAAAATGTTTCTGAATTGTCTTTTTAAGTGAAGCAGTCAAGATCTACAAAGCCTAGAGACAAATATTATAAAGCCAGGAATAATTTAATCTTAAAAACATTTAACTCTTTTATTTCAGTCAGTCTATTTTGAGAATCTCACATCCAGTATTCAATCTTCTGTATTATGTTCTTATTCATCCATTCTGTCTCCTAAGCAAAACACCCTCCTCCCTGTATGAGGGAGAGAGTCCTGGCTCTCATTCCTGTTTGTCTTTTGTTTTCACTGGACTAGTAAGAGGCATTATGTATTAAACACTTGCTGTTGTGCCGAGTGCTTTACATATATGACCCCTAAAACCAAGTTTTTTCTCCATTCATTGGAGGGAAGGAGTCACTGGCTATGGCAAGTCATACTTTCCAAAGGTGGCCACAACGTCCCCATCTCATACACTCTTGTGTCGTGTTACCATCAAGAGGTGGCCCTGTGACTGCCTGGACCAATAGAATATGGCTGATGTGATGCGGTGCTGGTCACATGTGAAGCCCTTGAGAGACCTGTGGCTTCTTCTTCCTGCCTTTTGGAAACCAGCTGCCTCGTAAGAAGTGTTTACCTGAGACCTCCAGGCTGTGAGAATCTTGAGCTACATAGAAAGGCCTGGGAGGACAAGCCAGTGCATGGAGGGAGAGGCCAAAGAGCATGGAGGTATCAGATGTGCAAGTGAAGAAACCATCTTGGAAGTGGATCCTCCAGCCCCAATCATCAACATGACTGCCGAGAAGATCGGGAACAAAATTTCCAATTAAATCCTTCCTGAACTCCTGATTCACAACAACAGGAGGAAAAGAAGAAGGCTGTTTTAAGCCACTAAATCTCAGGGTGGTTTGTTACACAGCAGTAGATAATAGTAACACTGTCCCATGGGCTTGGCTTTGGAAGGGAGTTAGATCCGAAAAAGATTTAAAGAGATTTTGGTTGAGCTCACTATCTTAAGCTTGGTAAAGTATAATTTATACTGTTTTAGTAAGAAAGCAACTGAGGCCCATAAAGATTAAATGGCTTGCCCAGGATAGCAGAATGCATCAATCACCTTGTCATAGGCAAGTCGGGGAGAAGTCTAGAACTCTGTTCTGTCACTTCTTTAGTGCCGTCCAGCAATTCTCCTAGTTACTTTTTCAAGCTGTTTGTCCAGAGCACAAATGTATTAATGAAATACATGGAGAACCAAGTCTTCCAGGCTAGAAAAAATAGCCAATAACAGATATAAAAGATTTCAGTTCATCATAGTCATGTTTCTAATTTAGGTGACCCTGTAGGAATGAATAATGGCTTCCCCCAGATGAAAGTGTGTCTGTCAGGAGGGTACAACGTGCTCCCGGTGGCTTCAGGAAAAAGGCCATGGTGCATCCCCAGGCTGAGCCGGCTATGAAAGCAGTTGCAGTTAAGCTGGCGGGATCATTATGAGAGGCGTGAAGAAGCGGAAATGGACAAGCGACTGGACTCTACTCTTAATAGTTTTTTTAAAGGTCAAGAAGAAGCAGTTCTGCACCATCTGTTCAAAACAACGACAGAATGAAAGAAAACTCAAACTCTAAATTGAAGAAAGTGGCAAATTTCAAATTATCCTACTCAATAAGCTGGGCCTGTATGCCTTAATATAAAGAGTCTATAAATACAGGCATGCAGGGAGAAGTCAGTGCTTCACGGCATAGCTTCTGTGCAAAGGAAGAACATTCATCTCAATCAAACCCCCTGCATTTCCTAATGCTTATGTGTGCCTTCCACTATCAATCTTCCTCTCATAACCTTTTCTATCGGGCTCCCTGACATTCCTTCTCATTGAAAACATACCACCCCTCTCTTTTATATTTTATAGAACAGTCTCTCCACATCCATATCTTTTTTTTTTTGAGATGGAGTCTCACACTGTTTCTAGGGCTGGAGTGCAATGGTGAGATCTCAGCTCACTGCAACCTCCACCTCCCAGGTTCAAGCGATTCTCCTGCCTCAACCTCCCAAATAGCTGGGATTACAGGTGCCCACCACCACACCCTGCTAATTTTTTGTATTTTTAGTAGAGACGGGGTTTTGCCATGTTGGCCAGGCTGGTCTCGAACTCCTGGCCTCATGATACGCCTGCCTCGGCCTCCCGAAGTGCTGGGATTACAGGTGTGAGACACCAAACCCGCCCCACCTCCATGTCTTAATGACAACCAGGCTCTTCTCTGAGGACAACTCTTTCCCCATAGCTCCAGTCAAGGAAATCTACATATCCTTCCATAGCTTCTGTACTGCCAGGCCATAGAGTGGGGCAAGAGATAAGAAGTCTTGCAGTCTACTGAACAGCAATCTTCACCTTGGATGTGCCACACGCACTCAAATCCAGCATGTTCATAACTGAGTTGATTCATCTTCCTCCATGGTAAACCTGCTATTTTGTATATTCTATTTAATTGGTAAGATATGCCCAGTTACTCATGCTAGGAAACTAGAGGTTATCTTTGACTTCTTTCTGCCTCTCACTCCAAAAAGCATAATCACTAACAAATTACTAGATTTGCTCTCATACATATTTTTTAAACTTGTCCTTCTCCTCCAATTCTAGTGTAGTCCTAATTTAGACATCTGTTACCTCATTAGTGGGCTATGGAAAAAGAGCAGAACGAGCTGGATTCCAAATTGAGACTCCCAAAAAGCCATAGTTGTCCCTCTAAAGTACAAATGTGTCCTCATCCTTTTCTTTCAACTCTTCGATGGTCCCCTTTGCCTATAGGATAAGCCCAAGTTCCTTAACAGTGTATACTAGATCCTTCATTATCTCACCCCTCCCATCTCTTATGCACAGTACATCACCCCTCACTGTCTCACTTCATTGCTGGCAGTTCCCAGAACCTCAATGCCTTTGCCAATGTTGTCCCCTCTCTGGGCGATCCTCACTTCTGCATTCTCTCACACCACACCTGGTTATCTCCTTGTCACTGTTGGCATAGCTCAAGTGTCTCTGCTGCTAGGAAGTCATTCCTGACATTACTCTTCATCTTTCACCACCTGAAGGGTTAGGTCCCCTGCTGCTTTGCTCCTGTAAGAGACTTGGACTACTCCTGCCACTACATCTCCAGCACCTTATACAACACTCATTACTAATGTAGTTTCAAGAGGCAATGACATACTTATTTTTTGTTTCTCTAGCACCTCACACCAAGCCTTCCATTGTAGTGGATGCTCAAGGGATTTTTAATAATTAGATGATTAAATGATTCTATGAATGTAGTCTCAGGGGATACATCTGTACCAAAATATATTAGTTATCTGTTGCTGTGCAACAATATTACAATCAACTTAGTGGCTTAAAACAAAACAAATGTATTATAGTTACTGTAAGTCAGTAATCCAAACACAGCTTAGCTTGGTCTTCAGCTTTAGGGTCTCACAAACTGCAATTAAAGTGTTGGCCAAGGCTGTAATCTCATCTGAGGTTCATCTAGGGAAGGGCTGGCTTTCAAACTCATGTGCTTGTTGGCAGCGTTCGTTTCCTTGTGGGCTGCTGGACTGAGGGCCGTCAGCTGGATGCCACCCCCTGGTTCCTTGCCATATGGGCTTTCCCAGCATGACCAGAAAGGAAGAGAGTTTCCCAGCAAGATAAACATGACATTCTTTTAAAATTGATATATAATAGTTGCACCTATGTTAGGGGTACATGTGTTGGCTGAATACAATGTGTAATGATCAAATCAAAGTAATTGGTAGATGCATCACCTCAAATATTTATCTTTTCTTTGTGTTGGGAATATTACAATTCATCTCTTGTAGCTATTTTGAAATATATATTGTTAACCATAATTTCTTTACTGTTTTATTTAATACTAGAATTCATCCTTACTATTTAACTATAGTTTTGTAACCATTGATCAACTTCTCTTCATTTCCCCTTCTCTCTTCCCAGCCTCTACCATTCTACTGGTAACCACCCTTCTACTCTCTACCTCCATGAGATCCACTTTTTAGTGAAAACATGTGATATTTGTCTTTCTGTGCCTGGCTCATTTCACTTAACATAAAGACCTCCAGTTCCATCCACGTTGCTGCAAATGACAGGATTTCCTTCTTTTTTCTGGATGAATAGTATTTCATTGGGTGTTTATATATATTATATATATCACATTTTCTGTATCCATTCATTCACTGATGGACATTTAGGTTCATTCTGTATCTTGACTATTGTGAACAGTGCTATATTAAACATAGAAGTGCAAGTATCTCTTTCATATACTGATCTCCTTTCTTTTGTGTAAATACCCAGCAGTGGGATTACTGGGTCACATGATAGTTCTAGTTTTAGTTTTTTTGGGGAACCTCCATATCAAACATTACAATCTTACATAATATAATCACAGAAGTGATATCTCATCACCTTTGCTACGTTACATTGATTAGAAACAAATTACAGGTCCCACTTCAAGGGAAGAAGATTAGACAAAGGCATGAAGACCAGGAGGTGGGGATCACAGGGGCCATCTTGGAGTAGGTTCACACCAGAAAGGCTGCGTAGCTAAAACAGCAAGGAGTGGGTTGAGAACAGCAGGAATATGTTAAGGGAAAAAGGAATATGTTTCTATGCAAATATTACCATACAATCTGAATCTTTTTATCTTCCTGAATATGACTTTCAGGTTACCAGAGAATTCTACAATTAAAAATTTCTGTAAAGCATAACTCAGGGTTTGGGTAGAAACACCAAGTTTAAAACGTTGACCATTTTCTACTTTTGCATTCCTTTGAGCTTCATTATTTTTGTAACGGATTCTGTAGATCAGCTAGAATCTTCTTAAATCATTTATTTTCCATCCATTTTATAGGGTGTTTGGGGCCTAGGAGGGAGAGCCTTATTTAATATATCTCAATAATTTATAGCCAACAATACAGTAAGGAAAATGTCAACCTCATAAAAACTGAAATTTGAAAAGTGAGAGGTGTTCAAATTTTCCTCAGAGAAAGCAAAATTTATGGAAATAAGGCAAGTCAAGGAAGTATAGTAAAACATTTCAAAACATAAAGAATGTACTTCATGCACCAGCAATCTTTAAACGTGTTCCTGTGGGCTGTACCACATCTTCAGCAAACGGCAGCCTGTGACAAAGTTGTGAGGGACCTGCCATTCTCCAGCCAGGTTGCCCTAAGATGGCCAATGACATAGTAGTCATTTCAAGGTATAAGTTTGGCTCAAAACCTTCCTATATCCTGCCTTTAAAGGGCTTCAATCCTCTCTATAAATGCTATGCTTCCCCTTTGAGTGGCTCTCTTGCTCTCAGACTCGGAATTAATCATGACAGTCATGCAGAAGGCCCCAAATGCCTTTCAAGCAACATTATGGATGAGGAAAAAAGGGAAAAAAAAATGACTTCTGGCTTTCCATCAAAAACATACAGCTATTAGCAATCGTCTAAAAAGGCTTCGAGACTGGATCAATTTGGCCCCCAAAAAGCCGAGGAGGTTGAAGTCTTCACAGTGAAAACAGCCTCTCTCAGGCCTCTCTTTAGTTCTGTATCGGGGAATAAGGAGAGAATTCTCCAGTAAACTTTAAAGGCTGTAAGTAATTTCTGAGGTGTAGCCATTATCTGCAATTAGAATTTCAGGGACTACCCAGTGAAATTCAATCGCACCCAGAGGATTCCATTGGAAAAATATCCTTCCTCGAGGGGAGGACCAGATTCTAAAGGGGCTGCCTAATGCCTCAGGTAAGGGTTTAAAATGCTGACGGTGGGATTTCTATTTTAAGTTGGTAAACCCACCAGTCCTGGCACTATACTGGCTGACACTGGACTCCAATTGAGTACCAGGAATTTTAAAAAGAGCATGGAACATTAGGATCAGAGCAATCCTCACTTACTAGTTGGGTAGCTCATTTCAGTTCTCTGGGCCTCAGTCTCTCACCAGAAACATGCCTGTTTCCTCGGTTAATTCACTCGGCTGGTAGCCTGTATCTGGATTCCAACATCTCTAAGCACATTTGGTGTACTTGGGGCCAGGGAATCTGTCAAATATCTTTGTACATGAGAGACTTGGGGTCCTTCCAGCAAATGAATTTATCCTAAGGTGACACAGAGCTGGGCCACCAACCTGACCCAGAGTTGGAGACAATGATTCTGAACACAGCATGGCAGAGACTGCCCAAGTCCACCCTGTCTAGACCTATGGCTTAGGCCTGGACCCTGAGAAGAGAAGGCTGACATGGGAAAACCAAAGAAGAATTTTTTGCTCTGAGTAACATAAGGGCATTCACAAGCCCCCAGGGACTTCCAGGAACTGAGAGGAATTTTTCTGTGGCTAAGATTGTGGTGTGTGGGTGGGCAAGAGTAAGTAGTATCATTACTCTTAGTGTGACCCTCACTGAAGTTATAAGCAGGGACAGAGGCACCTGGATCATTAGCATTATTATTCATACTGGGAAAAGTTTGGAAAAATTGTTTTCTATAACCCCAAACTTCACAAAATTTTTTTTACCATCTCATACCAGTCAGAATGGAGATTACTAAAAAGTCAAGAAGCAACAGATGCTGGCAAGGTTGCGGAGAAATAGGAATGCTTTTAAACTGTTGGTGGAAATGTAAATTACTTCATCCATTGTGGAAGACACTGCAGTGATTCTTCAAAGATCTAGAAGCCGAAATACCACTTGACCTCGCAATCCCATTACTGGCTATATACCCAAAGGAATATGAATCATTCTGTTACAAATATGCATGCACGGGTATGTTCACTGCAGCACTATTCACAATAGCAAAGACATGGAATCAATCCATATGCCCATCAGCGATAGACTGGATAAAGAAAATGTGGCACAGATACACCATGGAATACTATGCAGCCATAAAACAGGAATGAGATCATGTCCTTTACAGGGACATGGATGGAGCTGGAAGCCATTATCCTCAGCAAACTAATGCAGGAACAGAAAACCAAACACCACATGTTCTCACTTATAAGTGGGAGCTGAACAAGTGGGAGCAGTGTAGAGAAAGGAGGATATAGGCACAAGGTAGGGGGGCCTTCTGTTAGAGCCCCTGCTATTTTTCTGTTCTGCCTTTAGCAGAGTTTTAACGCAAAGACCTACATTCTTTGCAGCAGGGCAGCCCTAAGAAACTCAAGCTGAAGCTAAGTTCACCTTCAGCACTTTCAGCTCTTCTGTTCCCTTCCCTGGGAGCCCTCCAAAGAGTATGGACATAGGGAGGGGAGCAACACACCGGGACCTGTTGGGGTATGGGTGGTGGGGGGAGGGAGAGCATCAGGATAAATAGCTAGTGCATGCTGGGTTTAATACCTAGGTGATGGGTTGACAGGTGCAGCAAACCACCATGGCACACGTTTATCTATGTAATAAACCTGCACATCCTGCGCATGTACCCTGGAACTTAAAAATAAAAATAATAATAAACAACAAAAAAATGTAAACTTCACAAAATTTTGTTTACACTTGGAGAAAGGTAAAATATTGCTTCAGTTATTGTGAGGTAAGAAACTACTGCCATCATCAAGCCAAGCTAAATCATGCTAACTAAATTTCCTTTTAGTGACATACTATGGCATTTCCCAGCTTACGTGAGTCCCAGCTTACCCTGAGTCCCATGCGAAACCCACTTCTCTAGAGGGGTGGAGGTGCAGGGTTGGGGAGGGACTGCTGCTAGGCTTCTGTTCAGATTAGGCAGAAAATATAAATCCAAGTCACATTTCATAAAAGATGATTTCTGAGAAATACCAAATCTGCTTCTCACAGCTCAAGAGTTGTTCAAACTCCATTTTAATTAACAATGTTTCAAAAGAAAAGTCCTTTGTCTATTTATTTTTTAAAAAGGAAGTTCGGATTTTCTCCCATTTGAAACTGCTTTATTGACTTGACTTGCAGCAATTCCCTTAGGTAGGTATCACCAGCACATCCAATTCAGCTAAGGATTAGATTCGATTACTGTCTGGTAAACAACTTACTACCCACACAGATTCAGTCCCAAATGAAGTCCTCATGTTACTGAACACTTCTCTATGAAGGGAAACTTAAAAGTCTCTCTTGCCTAAAGGTGCACCTGGATGCTACACAGTACTCAGAGTGCGTGGGGACACAGGAGCCTTGCATCTGGAAGACCAGTGCAGTACCTAGAATCTACATAAGTATACCTTTTAGGTGGGCAAATTGTAACAGGTATCAAAGTCTCAAAAACGTTTACACCTTTAGACCCAGCTATTCCATTTATATGAGTTAATTTAAGACTATGAAAATCAAATTAATGTAAAAAACTGAAAGGATGGTCATTGTAATGTTGCTTATGAGAGAAAAACTGAAGTAAACTAATGCTCAGTGTTAGCTATTGGTTAAATTATACAATTAAATATTTTATAGGTATTTTCAGGCATTAAAAAAACACAGTAGAAAATATATGATGACACGGAGAAATGATGCTATGGTGAGCAAAATGTTACAAAATAGTTTATACTACAATATAAAAAATGTAGTTTATAAAGTATATATGTTTGTACATAAACAAAAGACCTGAAGGATAGACACCAAAATGTTGAACTTATTTTTTTTTAGGTGGTAGTTTAATGAGCAATTTTTATTTTCCTACTTTGTTTATCTGTGTTTGTAAATTTTCTACAATAAATACGTATTACTTTTTGATACTAATAAAGTATTTAGGTAAAGTTAGAATTATGAAAGACTTAAGAATAATCTAACCCAATACCTCATTTCATATAGAGTGATGCTGTTGCTTAAAAAGTTATATTGGGGGAAAAAGAAACTCTCCCACCAAAAGGGGAAAGAATTTAAGTCATTATTTGCATTAATATTGTCTTCAATTAAATTGGAACTTAAATGAATTACAAACTTATCAAAATAACCTGTAACTTATCAAAAGACCCTCTATAGTAGCAGTTCTTCAGCTTTTCTGGGTCATTGAATCTACCTTTGAAATATTTGACAAGTACTACAAGTACTCTTCCTGGAAAAATGCATATGACCTAGTAGAAATTTAGCACATTGGTTCATGGATTAAAAGGGACCCCAAAGCTGGTCCATGGGTTCCCTGCAGCAGTGTGTTGTATGCTGTACCTTGTGACAAAAAATTGGAGGACAGGATAGAAAATGATAGAATAAAGAAGAACCAAATAGAACAATACAAAATATAGCATGCATATGAGATGGGTTGGTAATATTTTGTGAAAATTTTGTCTCAGGAATTATTTTTAATATCTAAATATATTACAGGAATATTTAACTGTATGATTTGCTTGTGTATTCTAGATTGTGATATAAAATATATTTATCACCATGGATCGGGGTTAAAGAATAGGAAAGTGAAGTGACTGTCCTAGAAGCTCATTAACCCAAGTTTTAAAAATCCTGCACTAGGAGGGAAAACAGCATCAGGGTGATTTAAGTGAATACTGAACTACACTTTTTTTTACATTAAATTTTGTACTGGGTTTTGAATTTTGTGTATTTTTTTTCTATAGGCATCATACTGCCTAACTCCAAACTACACTACAAGGCTATAGTAACCTAAACAGCATGGTACTGATATAAAAATAGACACACAGATAAATGTAACAGAATAGAGAACCCAGAAATAAAGTCACATATCTACAACCAACTGATACTCAACAAAGTTAATTATACGTTTTGAAGAAAATAAGGGGAAAGAGTGGAATTTCTCAAACCTCCTATAATAAATTATCTGGTGCTATTGAGACAAAAAACTAGAAGTTAAATATTTGAGTCAGAGTCTGAGCCAGTAGTTTTTCAGTCTTTCTGGTCTACATTACATAAGCACTTAAATGCCTTATTTCTAACTGATTTATTTACTACCATTAAGTATGGACAACATTCTCCTATGTACTGTTTTGATTCTATGAGTGTAAATCATATCCAGCCACATATAAACTCTTTTTTTCTCAGTCATTCATTCTCTTTCTCTCTGTCACTCATTCCCTCTACCCTATGTTTCTGCCACAGAGCAAAAAATGGAATAGAAAAACCCCACAGAATTGACTGAATCTGAGACATCCACACCAGCCACAAGGAGACAAATGTCTGTTTCAGACTTTCTCCAAGGCATTCTTTTTCAGGCATTCAGACTCATGCCAAATGCCTGAATCAAATGGATTTCCCATTAGAATGGTGGACTTGTGTCCCTTGAAGACAACTAACTCAATCAAGCTTTCTCTCACACCTGCTTCAGCCATGCCACCTGAATGGCCCTCAAACACGCTTTGTCAATAGTACAGACACATAGCTGTTTAGTTTTATGGGAAATGATCGTAACTGTTCTAGCTCAGGGGAGTGTAGAGAAAAGAGGACTTTGGCACAAGGTTAGGGGGCCTTCTGTTAGACCCCCTGCTATTTTTCTGTTCTGCCTTTAGCAGAGTTTTAAGGCAAAGACCTGCACTCTTTGTGTCAGGGCAACCCTAGGAAACTCAAGCTGAAGCTAAGTTCACCTTCAGCACTTTCAGATCTTCTATTCCCTTCCCTGGGAGCCCTCCAAAGAGTATCCGGGAAAAGAATCATCACCCTAGCTCAAAGAATGGAAGCAGAAGTAGAAAGCAGACATTCCTGGGAGATAGAGTTAATTATTATTAACTCATTACATGTGCAAAACACTCTGCAAGATAGCTGATGACACATTACATAGGCTACTTTCTGGCCCTGACCCATGAGTTTCAAAGGCATTTCTAAATAAAGGGAAATAAAATTTCAGAGGAGAAATTACCTAAGATCAGGATGAATCAGGTCTGGGATGAATCACAGCTTGGCATGAAGGCCAGGGAGTTGATCATAGAATCATCTTTTTTTCATTGAAGTGAAATTCACATAACATGAAACTAACCATTTTCAAGTGTACAGTTCAGTGCCATTTAGTACATTCAGTGCCATTTAGTAGTGCCATCACCACCTCCATCAAGTTCCAAGACATTTGCATCACTCCAAAAGAAAACCCTGTACCTACCCATGAAGCTGTCACTCCCAGGTCACAGAATCTTGAGTTCAAAAGCAGGTCTGACAGTGAGATCTATTCACAAAAGGTTCCTGCTCTGAGTCTAATCCCAGGGCAGGAACTGTAGGGGTCTGGTTCATCACTGCACCCTTAGCCGGTAGAACAATACTTGGCTCACAAGAACACCCCAAGAAACACTCTTTCAAGGAATACTGAAGGATTGTGAACCAAGCAGAGTACTAAGCAGCCGGAATTGGTACTAAGCTAGTGAACTACTAACCCTTTCCTTCTGACACACCTAAGTGATAGAAGCTTTACAGTATCACATTTGATTCTGCATGGGGACACCTGAAGCTTAGAGAAGCACCTTATCTGAGTTCACTGAGCTGGTATGTGTCAAAGCCAGGGCTGGGGCCAGGCAGGATAACCCAAAGTCCACACTTCTTAACACTAGACCATGGATGCCTTACAGAACAAGAAAAACTAAAGTCCAGAGCACAGTCCTTTACTCATTTTGCAAAAGCAGGGAGAACCAAGGGAATCAGAGAAACTGCAGGCCTCACAAGATGGATGGATCATCAGGATGGGTAGTAAAGCTACCAACAAAATGTGAGCTGACATCCGTGTCCACAAGGGAAGTCCTTGCTCTTCAGTGATTCAGCCACAGGCAGGAGCTTATCTTCTGGTGATCTCTGCAAGTGTGCACGGATTCTACGGTGAACCAGAGGTATTACTAGAAGGCAAACCTAATATAGCAAGTGATGCACAAAGCCATTTCTGGAATATCGTAAAGAGTTAAAAATAACTTGCTAACCACCTAAATACCCATTGTTTTGACATTGTTTTAAAAGTTTTCAAAGTTTCTGTCAAAAACAACATTCTTGGAACAAATGGCAATGCCACTCCAAACAAATGGTCTATTTTCCTTCTCAATATTTTAAAGCTCTAAGTTTTGTCTCTTTTTCTCAGGAAAAAACAGGACAGCAGTGTCAGAGTGTCTGATTATTTAAGTCTCAGCAACAGTCATCATCACTGTTTTGATGCCCATTTCCAGACATGGAACCTGAAGCCTGGAGAGATTCATTGCAAGTAGAGGTGTTACTGCAGTCAGCTGGAGCCTTGGAAGACAGCAGCCACCAGAACCAGAATATATGAAGATGATACGGTTTCGCTACGTTCCCACCCACATCTCATCTTGAATTGTAGCTCCCATAATTCCCAAGTGTTGTGGGAGGGACTCAATGGGGGGTAATTTAATCATGGGGTGGGTCTTTCCTGTGCTGTTCTCATGATAGTGAATATGTCTCATAAGATCTGATGGTTTTGTAAAGGGGAGTTCCCCTGCACTTCTCCTTGCTGCCACTATGTGAAGAAGGACCTGTTTGCTTCCCCTTCCACCATGATTGTAAGCTTCCTGAGGCCTCCCCAGCCCTGGGGAACTGTAAGTCAATTAAACCTCTTTCCTTTATAAATTACCCAGTCTTGGATATGTCCTTATAGTAGCATAAGAATAGACTAAAACAGGGGATGAAGATCAAGAAGACACGATGCTGACTTCCAGAGACGACAGGAACAGTGCAGAACTCTAATCACCCCAGAGCAGGTGGGACAGAGAAATTGTTCTGAGACTATACATACAATTTAATTTTTGCCTCCAACCTGGTATGGCCTGGGAAGTAGAGGCTTTATTTTCTGTTATTTGCTGGGTTGAACCTAAGACATTATTAATATTTCAAATATTTTTACAGTATTGCTTATAATCAAGTTATTTCAAAAACATTTTAAGTGTGATTTTATGTTATTTTTATTTTAAGTGTCATATTATATTTCATCATGATTTTATTACATGGAGGATGAGAATTTCTTTAAGTCAATAAATATGTGGTTAAATAAATATTGGAATTTAATGGGAAAATAGGATTTACTTTGATCATCTGTTATTATTCAGGAAAAAAATGTGGCAAAATTAAAAAGTTAGCTCCTGTATTACCAGCCTTATGGGAACACATGCGTTCCAGTAAAAGTACCAGTAGTATCAAGCCACAAATCTCCTGAGTGCCTACGTTGCTGTTCCCATCAGCAAATGCTGTTTACTTGAAAACCTAACACATACAAAGCTTAAAGCATGAACTTTAACACGCAGTGTATTTCCACATCTATGAACTGCCATTTATTTAGCTGTTCATCCATTGATCTAACCATCTACCTGTCATCTTTCTTCCTTTACTCCTTTCCCTTCCTTTCTTTCTTCTGTCTGTCCATCTATGTCCTTCCTTCCTTCCTTTTTTCTTTCCTTCCTTCTTTCTCCTTTCTTTTCGTTCTTTTTCTTTCCTTCCTCCCTCCCTCCTTCCTTTCTTTCTCTTTCTTTCCTTCTTTCTCTTTCATCTATTATTCTATCATCTTTCTTTCATCCATTTATCTTTCTGTCCATCTTTCTATCTTCCGTTCTTCTTCCTGTTCATCTTTTTGTCTGTTCATCCATCTTGCTATCCATCTAGCTATCGTTGTGTTTATCCATCCATTCATGCATCTATCTTTCATCTATTTACCATCTGCAATGTTGCTAACATCAAAACATTTATGGTTGTGGACAGGATATCATCCATGCCAGGTACCTTTGACCCTTCTGTTGAAAAGAGTCAACTCCTATTCATCTATGGCTGTAAAAGCAACGTTTCAATTTAAGGTAACTGAGAGTTGTCTGTAAACATTAAGGGGAAGTTATGCCTTAGGTCAGTGTATGCCTTAGGTCAGGACTGCTTTGGGATGGGGAGGTGGTCAGTATAGAATAATAGTTAAGAGTTCAAGCTCCAACACTGGACTGTGTTCAAAGTCTACACTCCTCTCTTATGAGCTCTGTGCTTTTAAGCCAGGTGCCTAACCTCTCTGCTTTCCTGTTTGTTCCACTGTGAAGCAAGGTGATATTAATGCCATCTTCTGAGACTGGATCCAGGGAATTAAATAAGCAAGACACCTACTGGACACTCAATAATTATGACTCTGCCTTTTACAGAGTATTTTAATCTGTTTTTTTCATAGCAATCAAATTAGTATAGGCTAATGGGCACTCCTGTGATGAATAATTAACAAACTGCGCTGTCTCGCCCATGTTATTTTCCCCAAATGCTGTTAAAGGGAACAGAGTAAGTCTTTAGAAACATACCACAATTCATCTTTTTCTCATCATTCACCTATAGCTTTGTGGCTCTATTCATCTCACCTCAGAGCTTTAAATGACAAAACTTCTAACATTCCCAAAGCTGATCAGCAGATAATATAACACAGTTAGAAAACCAATTTTTAAAAAAAGCTTCTTTATCCAAAGAAAAATTTCCTTGAGTTGAGCCACTTCACTCACCTCAAAGAGAAAAGCCTATTTCTATAACATGCTGGCCTATTTTAGAAGACAGGTTGAAATAAAATAAAGCAATTTACCCATTCTGAATCTATCATCAGGGGAAAAGCAGAAACATTATCTCTCTCATTTAAATTCATTTGCGATATATTTTCATATCAGGAAGTATAAATAATGCATGATGGCATTTCAGAACCTCAGATTAATGCCCCAGTGTGTTCTCTGTGTTCTATTGCTTTACATTTTGTAGTCATAGCGTGCGTGATCCCACAGCAAGCTCGCGAATGTGGTTCCCAGGGGGCTGTTTTAGGGAGTAAAGTGGGAAGGGAATTGCCTTACCCAGGGCGCTGAGGTGTCTGAGTGTACTTCCTTCCTTTACCACAATTACTGTCTTAGTGGGTGCTCCCTCACCTGCCGAGCTGCCGAAGCCTGACTGTGACCCACTGAGAAGCTCTCACTGCCCAGTAGTGACTCATTCATCCCCTGAAAACGGCCATCCTGTCTCTCTACCCAAGAAGGCCATGACGGTGGAGGGAATCCACCTAGTGCTAGTTTTCTTACTGACAGGGAAAACAAGCCCAGCGAGTTTGTGCTGGGAGAATGCTTATAGCGTAAACCAATTGTCATCTTCCTCGCTTGTAAACACTTGTATCTTTATTTTATATGTGTTTAAAGTATACACTAAAACTGGGGATGTTTTCGCTCAAATATCTGCCATCCTTCTATGCCTTAGAAATAAAAGTGAAAGAAAGCTCACAAGCTAGCATTTCGTTGCTAGGTTCTACAAATCATAGTTTTGTTTGTTTGTGTTTTTTGAGACAGAGGTCTCACTCTGTCGCCCAGGCTGGAGTGCAGTGGCGCAATCTCGGCTCACTGCAACCTCTACCTGCCAGATTCAAGTGATTCTCCTACCTCAGCCTCCCAAGTACCTGGGATTACAGGCCTGCACCACATTGCCCAGCTAATTTTTGTATTCTTAGTAGAGATGGGTGTTTGCCATGTTGGCCAGGCTGGTCTTGAACTCTTGACCTGAAGTGATCCTCCTGCCTCAGCCTCCCAAAGTGGTGGGATTGCAGGCATGAGCCATGGCACACAGCCTACAAATCATGTTTTACAGCATGTGTGTGTGTGTGTGTGTGTGTGTGTGTCACACAGAGAAGGAATTAGCAAAGTGCAGCACGATGAAACAAATAACTAAAAATAATTACTTTCTTATCCTCCCTCAAAAGTCAAACGAACGTTACTAGATCCATCCTGGTATTCTGCCATGTCCTGAAGAAGTTATGGGTCCAAAGTTGTTCAGACAATAGCCTGATATGGAAGGGCATGAGAAAGAACAGGTGGACAGGAAGGAACCAGGCAAAGTGTCCTCCTGGCCTGGGGAAAAACGATTCAAACTTGGTAGACCACTCATTGACCCAGCAAACTTTTGTTTCCTTTAGTTAAACAGATGTTATTGACATTGACTAAATATTACCGAGGCTAAATATTATCATGAAAATATCACTAAAAATAGTGAGCCTGAATAAATCTGCTGTGAAATCAAAACAAAACAAAACAAAACAAAAGAAACAGAAAACTACTCAAAAACGTCTAGGCACATTTAGATTCCAACAAACACTTGCAGAGCACAGGCAGGGTATATGGCACGGTGCTAGGTGGAGCAGGGCCCTGGAGGCTGTGTCAGGCAGGGGCCCTGCAGGTTGGGGAGGGAGATATGACTGCGGCATAAGGAGATGTACTACAAGCTGGAAAGCTGGATGTGCTCACAGCAACGAGGGGACTCTGAGGAGGAATGCTTGTTACCAGCTGGAGAGAGAACAAAAGACTTCTTAAAAGTGATGGCATTCCAAATCCACCTTTGATTAAAAGTAGGATTTCAGGCCAGGCACTGTGGCTCACGTCTGTAATCCAAGCAGTTTGATAGACCCAGATGGGCGGATCACCTAGGTCAGGAGTTCGAGACCAGCCTGGTCAACACACTGAAACCCCCGTCTCTACTAAAAATACAAAAATTAGCTGGGCATGGTGGTGTACGCCTGTAATCCCAGCTACTTGGGCGGCTGGGGCAGGAGAATTGCTTGAATGGGGAGGCGGAGGTTACAGTGAGCCATTACACTCCAGCCTGGGTGACAAGAGTGAAACTCCGTCTCAAAAAAAAAAAAAAAAAAAAAAGGTAGGATTTCAACAGGGACACAGGAGAGGGGATGGATAGTGTGAGTCAGCAGGTTGAGTGGTCTGTATTGATGACCACACAGGTATATCACGCTTCTATTTGAAATCCTTCATGGCACCCACAGGATGAAGTTCTAAAACGAGATAGAGCCCCCCCTCCCTGATCTGTCCCCAGTACCCCCTCGCCAGCCTCATCTCCTACTGGCCCCCATTTCCCACCCTGGGGAGGAACCACCTACAGTTCCCCCTTTCCCACTCTATTTCCACTGGCAGGAAATAAAGTCAAAAAGAAGGTTGTTCTAGATCACAGAAAGCTTTAAATGGCAAAATAAGAATTTGAGAATACAAATGATGAGAAGGAGGAAAACTAGTATTGACTGAATACTTACTATGTGTCAGGCACTAATCTAAGTAATGATGAAAAGTCAAGGACACTTTCTGGAGCAGAAGAAGGATAGGATGAGAGTTACGCTTTATGAAGATGAATCTAACAGCAACGGGTGAAGGGGCGAGCCAGGGAATCTGGCAGTGACCCTGCAAAGGCCACAGTGGTTACGGAGAAGGGAATGGAAAAGTCAGGGCAGAGGCAGACCTGAGGCCTTCACAAACGACAGCTGGGACAGGTGAGGAAGAGACCAAGGGAATGACCATGGCCCTAACAGGAGGAAGGAAGGTGACGGATGTGTCTGGGGTATATTCCATCCAAAGCACTCCCAGGCAGGCACTGAAAGTATGGGCTGCAGTGCAGATGAGAGAGAAGAGTTAGGGATGACTCAGGAGTCAATGAGGACAGGAGGAAAGATACAAGCAGGGCTTTCAAGAACACCTGCATTCGGGGACTGGGAACAAGTGAAGGAGCCCAAAAAGAACAAAAGTAAGGTGAAGTCAGAAAGGGAGAAGGCAAACCAGAGGAGAACAGGGAGGGAGGCCAAAGGACAGAGGGAGGAAGATGCTGCGGGGGGCTGAGGCCGAGGCTGAGAAGGTGCCACTAAATTCGGTGTCCAGGAGGATATGGCTAGTGGAAAGGCTGTGGCAGGGGCGGGGAGTTAGGAGTGCAAGGAAAAGGAGGTGATAACATCTCTTCAGAGAGGTGGTGAGGAAAGGAAGAACAAAGGAGCAAGGAGAGGGGATATTCTCTGTCCCTCTCAGGCACAAGGAAGCCCTGTGATGTCTGCAGGCTGGACTCTGGGCTCAGAGATCTGCTGGAGAAGAAAAAACATCAAATGCCACAGGGCGAGGCTTAACTGATGAAATAGGTACCAGAGGAAGTCAGAGAAGGGAGGCGCGAGTGACAAGGGCAAAGTTCAGCTTCTGAAAGACGGATTGGTTTTTCCCATGAAATTAGAAAGGAGAAAGCGAATTAAGGGAAAGAAGGTCTTTTAGAGAGAGAAGAGAAAAGCTGAGGCGACTCTTTTCAGAGCACTGCTTCTTCCTCGTAATGTGTAAGAGCCACAGAGGGACAGAGGGACAGGTAAAGGGGTAAAGTGCTTCTGGGGGATGGTGGGGAGGATTTTACCAGTGATGACCAGGTCACCCATGGGAGGAGCAGTGGAACTAGTCAGACCTCGCCCCGGAGGGGTGCAGAGTGATGTTGCTGTTGTTGTTTTAAATGGCGGAGAACAAATCTTAAAATAATTTTTTTTTCAGACACAATAAAATGACATGACAAGAAGAGACGTAAAGAGGTTCATTGTATCTTCTTCATTAAATCTTCCTATTACACCCTGATGAGCAGGTCTACTATTGGTTCACATCAAGTTGTCAAAATAAATCTGAAGATAGCCATCCCCATTACATAACCAAATGGTCAATTCATTATATAGTTACTCTCCTGGCTTCACAGACTATTTACCAGCATGCTACCCAAGGCTATAACACAAAGAAACATCTCTTGCCAGCACTCCTAATATGAGAAAAAGCTTAAAAAATTTTTTAAACATAACCACATTAACAAACATAAAGGCGTGTATGGGTTTATGACTGTCTTATATCCAATTGGAGAATGAAAAAAAAATAAGACAGTAAAATCCTGCACATATCTCTTTTTTGACTGTGTATTGAGTGTAAACCATGTTTTATAAAATATTTTAAGAGGATATTCCACAGTTGACTGGAATCTATCTCATCTTATACTCTGTACCAATGACATTTCCTTGTAGCTGAAAATAATTTAATGTAGAATAAATTTATGAAAACTATGCCATGCTATTTCCTTGAACACTTAAAAGCAAAACCATACATATTAATATTATAACATTGGGCAGAATAATAATTCAAAAGGAAAGAAAAAGGTCTTACCTATTGTAACAGAATAATATGAGTTGGAATACAATAGCCAAACCATCCAGAAATGTTATTCCAGCCAGAAGGGATGAAGAGCAGAAGGGAAAAAAAGAGAAAAAGGGTAATCAATAGTGATGTAAAAACACTTTCATTTTCTAAACCAACCAACGAACAACACTTATAACATAGTGAGAATCACCCAACACTTTATAAGAGAGGAAATAAACAACAGAGGCTATCATTTGCTGTACTTATGATTTCTAAATACGCCATCATTCAGCATACAAGCAACAATTCCAAACAGAAATTATTTTGATTTATACCAGAGAGCAATGTATTTTAAAGTTAAGAAAGGGTAGACAAACTACAGTATGCAAGTCAAATTCACCCGCCATCTCTTTTTGTACATAAAGTTTTATTGGAACACGGCCATATCCATTTGTTTATGTATTGTCTGTGGCTACTTTTGTGCTATGACAGCAGAGCAACAGAGACCACGCAGCCCATAAAACCTAAATATTTACAATTTGCCCATTATTGAAAATGTTTGCTGTCCTCTTTTTAAGGGTAATGATACAATTGTTCCTTTACCTGTTTCCTTCTCAGACAATCACATCCCAACCAGCCTAGACCTGTGCTGTCCAATACGACAGCCACCATGCATTTGCGACCAGGGTATACTTGGAATATATTGTAGCTAACCCAAATTGAGGGGTGCAAAATACACTCTGAATTCCAAAGAGTCAGTAAAACAATAGCAAAAAGGTAAGATATCACATCAATTATTTGTATTTATTTATTTTAAAATTATTATTATTATTTCAGAGATAGAATCTCACTCTGTAGCCCAGGCTGGAGTGCAGTGATGCAATCTCGGCTCACTGCAATCACCGCCTCTTGGGTTCAAGCAATTATCCCTGCCTCAGTCTCCCACATAGCTGGGACTACAGGCGCACTCCACCACACCCGAATAAGTTTTGTATTTTTAGTAGAGATGAGGTTTTGCCATGTTGGCCAGGCTGGTCTTAAACTCCTGACCTCAGGTGATCTGCCCACCTTGGCCTCCCAAAGTGCTGGGATTACAGGTGTGAGCCACTGTGCCTGGCCAATTGTTTTTAAAATACTGCATACCTGTTGAAATGGTAATACTTTTGATATATTGAGTTGAACAGAATATATTATTAAAATTAGTTTCTGTTTTTAACACAGCTACTAGAAAATTTTTAAATACATATGAAGCTCTCATTTTATTTCTCCTGAAGAGAAGTAGCCTAGAGTCTAGGCCCCAGACAAATAATACTCTGAAAATTATATTTCTCCAGGATGTGATGCTGAAATAACATAATTCAACTTACATCCTGTGTCTAGGCTATATTCCCAGAACTATACAGCAAATGATTGGTAATTGGTCTGCTTTTTCGTTCGCTTCATAACTAAATTGTACAACTTGTCTGCTTAATTTGGTCCTTGAGATGACTGAAGAAAATGAGTGAAAATGTTCAATTATTGGCTACATACAGACACAGTGTAAGTTGCCGGTATCAAACTGCCTGGGAGCAATAAATTTTGGTGAAGACCAATTACATCCTTTCATCTTCCCTCATTACAGAGATAAGAACAGTGCAAACTCTCACCTCCAGCAAGTTCCCTGTAGCACACTAACAGGTAAAGGAGTAGAAGAGAAGAGCAGAAAAGCCTCGCCAGGAAAAGCCAAGTTCAAGTGAGCCTCTGTTTGCCAATTGCAAAAAACAAATCTGGACAATACAACCCATCATACAAAATGCATTAATTGTTATTGCAGATTCACACATATTCTGCTTAACATTTACCTCACTTAACACCCAAAGCTAACAGATTTACAGTATGTATATATATTTTTTAAATCAGTGAGTTTTCCCTTTGGTTAGGCATATTGTTTTCCATGTAAATCTATGTCGTATAAGGAGACAAATGGATGACATTTACATACATGATGAGAAGTCTGCAGCCCTGGTGATGTCTATTCACCTCATCATATCCACAGTATTTGTGAATTATAATACCCCTTCCTGGAACACCAACATTCGTTTCTCCCAAGAAAGCACAGAACCAGCTATAAAGGTGTGACTGTGATAAAAGCTGATGGATTCTTACCACTGAGCAACGACCGTAGGGGGAGGGGGGCAAGAAATGGCAGAAGCAAAGCATTTCTTCCCCTCAACATCTCTATGATGTTTTCAAAACTTTAATCTAATTTTAACTCAATGGAGGCCAAACCCTAGAGTTCTTTTGGGATGAACTAAATCCAAGGCTCCTAATACGTGGGCCCTCCACAGCACCATCTCTCTGTCATGTCTTCAACTACCCATCACCAAATCGGTACCAGTCCCAAGCCAAGCAGATCTACTATGCTGGATGGTAAGGGATACCAGTGGTGAACAAATGAAATTCTTGCTTGCTTTAAAGATGCTTAGAATTAGTAGGGAGATAAGATGGGCATAAAAATAAGTACGATGCAAGTCAGACCAAGGTAAGTCCAAACTAAAGTGCTATGGGGGTCTCAGAGATGGGAGAGTACCTTTCTTTTTTTTTTTTTTGAGATGGAGTCTCGCTTTGTCGTCCAGGCTGGAGTGCAGGGGCGTGATCTTGGCTCACTGCAAGCTCCGCTTCCCAGGTTCACGCCATTCTCCTGCCTCAGCCTCCCGAGTAGCTGGGACTACAGGTGCCCGCCACCGCGCCTGGCTAATTTTTTTGTATTTTTAGTGGAGATGGGGTTTCACCGTGTTAGCCAGGATGGTCCCGACCTCATGATCCACCCACCTCGGCCTCCCAAAGTGCTGGGATTACAGGCGTGAGCCACCGCACCTGGCCGGTAGAGTCCTTTTCTTTTCAACTACAAATAATCGGGAAACTTTCCTTGGAAAAGGATGGCACGAGAGGAAGATGATGAAGAGATTCTGTGCAGAGAGAATTATCTACAAAAGGCAAGGAGGCCAGAGAGCAGTGGGCTTGCTGGAGAACAGTGAGCGGGGCACTTTGGCTGGGACATTGATTTAGGGATTAGTGAGCAATAATTCGAACAGCATGTTAGAACTGGGTCATGGAGAGGGCCTCAATGCCCGACAAAGAAACCTGGACTTCATTTTTGGCAGGTTGGGGAGAATTGGTGCAGGCTTCAGATGGAGGGACTGACAAGATGCACAATGACACAGAGGCAAGAGCCCGGGACTGGGTGTCGGGAAGGCCCTGGCTGGGGGTAGTGCTCCCCACCCGCAGGAGTGGGCCTGGCCCTCTGGGACTGTGTTTTGACATTTTTCTTTTCTTGGAGGCTGGGCCAGGCAATCTCTAAAATTCCCACACACTCGAAGAAAATGTCTGAGTCCAGGAAGAGAGCTGTATTTTCAGGAGATGTATCTGGCACTCGTGGAGCCAGAGGCTGGAAGCCTAAGGACTATGGAGGAGGCCACAGGCACAGTACAAGAGACGTGTCAACATGAAGACCAGAGTTTGTGTCTGAAGCAGAAAGTGGGAGCAACATAGAAATGCCCACAGCATTGGAAAAGGAAAAATATATCGAACTTACGCATTTAATGAAGAACAGTAAGGAGGGACTCCAATGTGATCATGAAGCTGTGAGTCTGGGTGCATTAGACAAGAACTGAACACTGAACAATTCAATATCAATCAGCAGATGTTTTGAAAATAAAGTCCGATATAACAGACCCTGTGCTCAGGCGTCCAGACATGATGGAGATGGGGTCTCTGCAGCCAACATGATCCCACACCAGCAACAGTCTGAGGCTGCTAATGGCTTGCACCTTGTTTCTGTTATTTTATTACTGTTATCAAGGAGATGAGGGGGGACAACGGCAATTTCAGCCTTGAACTAGCCTGGGAACAGACCCGAGGCGGCCTGGGCAGGAAAAGAGCAAAGGGATTACAACTCACAAACCCAACCCTCTTGTTTTCCTCCGTGTGTCATTCTGAGCAATCCTGTAACTTCTCTGGGCTTCAACTGCTTCATCTTAAAAAGGTGGCTGATAATAACGTCCTCTCTGAATTATAATGAGGATTAAATAAGCTAAGGAATGTGGGAGCACTTTTGTGAATCTCAAAATGCTTTATGAATATGGTTTGATGTGGGTGTTAATTCTAAGGCATTGGTGTGGCATCAGGTACCTGATAAAAACTCAGATATAAAGACTGAAGGAGGAGGATCTAAAGATAAGTTTGGCAGTCATATTAATAAGGATGGTAGTTAAAGTCATGGGTGCAGAAGAAAGGGTGAATGGAAAAAGCACAGCGAAAAAAGCTGAGAAATGAACTGAGATGAATGCCCACCTGTTCCCGGCAAGCAATGTGGGCATTAGAAAAACAACTGGGCCAGGAATCAAGAAGCCCAGACACCCGAATTCAGATGCGGGTGCCCCCGGGACCTACAGAGACATGCAAAATGGTACTGAAGTCTTAGCCTATCTGTAGGGCATCAATTTCCTTGAAATATTTGGGGTGGGGCGGGGCAGGAGCTTACCTTGCAAGGTGGAATGGTTTACAAGGATAGTGAGAATTATGATAATAGCAAAGAGTTCCAAGGAAAGAGGGTTCCAGAAGGAAAAGGTGGTCAGAAGCACCAAATAAAGACAGCAGGCAAGAAGGATGAACCCCAAAACAGCAGAAGGATGGGGGACCTGGGAGTAGACAATGACCTGGAGGGAAGGCATCTATAAAGTAGAGGGGGTAGAGGCAACGGCAACACAGAAAGGGGAGAGTGGGAGGTGAGCGCAGGGGCAAGGCAGGGGGAAGCAGTGGCTTGGCAGGTGGTTCAAGCAATGGAATTGGGGAGAGGCGCCCTAGACCAGAGCAGAGGAGCAAGCCAGGCAGGCCAGAGAGAAGGGAAAGCTGATGGCTCAGGGTGGCAGAGTGCCGGAGAGGGTTGTTGCATCCAGCCTGGAAAACAAAGAGGGTGACTCTTCTCTTGAGCTGGGAGGAGAGGGTAATAAGGACTCCAAAAAGTTGGAGTGGAAGAATAAAAACAGGAAGCAGCTCATGTCAGGTAGATTAGAACTTCCAAACCAGAGGTGAGGTTATTTACTAAGAGTGGCAGGATCAGGCTCGGGGCTGGGGGCTTAGGGAGTGTGGAAATGGCTTGGAAAAGCCCGGGTGGGGACTGAGATAGAGAGTAAAGCAGACAAGGCTACAAGGACTCCCTGAGATTGGAGATTTCCCCCAGGCACCTGGGACAGGAGCAGAGAAGTGATGGGGCCATGCTGACGTGTGGCTGACAAGGCAGGCTCTGAAACAGACCTGGACTTCTCAGGGACTGGAGTCACATCCTTAAACTGGCTGGTAAATGCTAAATGTTTTATTCAGGCCCTCCCAGGCAAAGGCATATTCCAGGAGGCGTGGAGATGGTCTACATTCCTTCCTGACATGCCCCTGTCTTGGAAAGACAGATGTTAAGAGGAAAATAAAACTAAAGAGGAAATCACAGTAATCATAAAATAACAGTGACATAATAATTATTTAGACCAAACATACTTAATAAATGCAAATATGGAAAGCAGGGGTAGTGTTACATTTCATCTAGAAAATATTCCAGTGCTTCTCACATCCAGCTCTGTTAGATGATACGTGCTTCGCACACATGAATCACCTAATAATGAAGCTTTCTTCCTAGAACGCCAAGGCCTTTAAAAAATATTTCGGTGGAGTGCTCTTAAAAAAGAACAACACATTTCCCCAGTAGGCTGAGCATAATTTAATATCTCCTTGGTGTCTTGGGGTCATCATTATAAAAATCTGTCACTATCCAGGACAATATAACACTAGAATGCCTTCGGGGTGGTGAGATGTGCAGAGTTACTCACCTATTCAATAAGGGATCCTAGATCTCAATGTCATTGTTAGTGATTCTGCTGTCTCCTGCTCAATCGTCTCATCTCAAGGTGAGATGTGTCTTACAATGTGTTGTCCATATAAACTTGAATTAAGAGTTTCAAGGGAAAAAATTGAGAACCAAACTTATCAAACCAGAATTGCTGTTTTCATAGAATTATAACAAAATGGGCCCTAGTTATAACGTCTAAGGGTGTTTCTATAAGACTCCTACTAAGTAGGAGTTTTATAACAACAGTTTTACTCGGTGCTTAGTTATTTTTACTGTGTTTCATTTTCTTGTCTCTACAAATTCAAAGAATAAGGTGTCAAAAGTCTAACTGCCCCAGGTAAATCTAGTATTACTATATTGCCTTCTCCACCATAAAATGCTAGAGAGTGTTGATTCAAAGTTATTAACAGGGTCTTCCTAACGTAGACTCCAGACTACTTTAATATAATAACAGAATATTTCCCATGTGTTTTGAAATGTCTAAGGAGAATAGAAACTATTTTTCAGCCCTGAATTTCTCATCACAAATGGCATCGTGATAGCTAGACCCCTTGGGTTTGGGGTTTGGCTAGTCACGGTGACGCCTCCCCATAATGAATCCTTGATTTAATATTTATAAACCACAAGCTATCTGTGAATCCCTAAAGCTGCTGACAGCTAAGGAAAGGGGATATTAAAACAATATTTCATCTTCATCTTCTGTCCCATCCTACACCATGAGATGTTAACAGATTGGAGCTGTCACACAATCACATATCGTCCAGGTCTACAGAAACCAGGGCCATTCAAGAGAAGCAGTGCCAGAAGAAGAAAAAGAAGAAAAGAAATAACCACAAAACTTCATAAGAAATTCACATGTACAGATGAGTTCTCTTACTTCTGGATATTTAGTTTTTCTACAATTTAAAAATGGCTTTCTTTCTTAATAAAGGGAAAGAGTCATGGTAACACCAAGACTCCAGTCAAATATTAGTGTGTTTCTATCTTGAATACTCTACAGCAAAGCCTTTAGGGTTTTCTTTTAAATCTCTGTACCAAATTCACAGCCCCTAAAGGGTAGGTGAAAGTGGAAAAAAAAAAAAAAAGTCTATTGTCCTCAAGGACAAATCCTCAGGGGAAGAGTTTCTTTGCCCAGGTACTGATGTGCCACCTGCTTGCGCATGACAGGACAACAGACAGAGAAAGAAACTGACCCCCAGGACATGTGAGTGAGTTAAGCTGGAGCCTAATTATCATGACCAGATTTGAGGTTAATTTTCCTTTTCTGTCAACAGCACAAAATGAAAGACAGCTCATCAATCATATAAATTAGCATGGACCTCAGGCCCAAGCCTCAAAGAAACTAGGCCAAATCTAAAAGAAATCAGAATAAATTGCAAGTCACAACTTGAACAAAAGCAGATTATACCTCTCAGCAGTTTTCTCTCTCTTACGGCTATCAAACAGAATATGTCTAAAACAATAGTAACAGGATTGCAGCATGAAGATGTTACCGGCCAACCAACTTTATAAATCCCTACAAGATACGCAGGATTGATCTAAATGTCTTAGTCATGTCTTCAGTATCCACCAGGAGTGCTTGTTACAATGCTGTGAACACAGTGGAAGTTCAACAAATGCATATTAACTAATTAAAAACAAGCAGGAGAATCAAAGTGTTTTTTATAAGAGTAAGGAAGCTGGAAAACAGATCCCTTTAAAAGACAGCTCCAGAAGGAAGCATAGATCCGCAGCCATATGGCTTGTTTACCTTTAATTCACATGATTTTTTTTTTAAATCCTCTGAAGACTAGCCACTATTCTCTTTGCATAGTAGAGGAAAAATATGTTTCCACTTCTGCTGAAGAAAAAATTAACCCAGTATCTAATTTGGGATTAAAAGTAAAAGTAAGAAACTTGTATATTTTCATCCTAATCTTTCATCAGTCTTCATTCTGTCTCCACGCTTGTTTTAATACATCCTGAAGCTGGGCACCCCCAACTCCACCCTCTATCTGCACATTTCCTGCTATATTTTCATAACAACAACAACAACTGCTGCTGCTGCTGTTGCTACTACTACTGTTATTACCATTACTGCTTTAGGATATGGAGGAGACTAGGAATCTGTTCACCTCCGCCTCCCTAAGCAAGTCTGATAACATTACTATCACACATGCAACACAGCCTATTTCAGATGCGCAGCTCACCCCAGAGCTGCAATTACTGGTCCTAATTCTAAAACCAGAAGCAGTGATGTGTCTGAATTCCAGGGAGATGACTGAATGGAAATGTTCACATCTGATCACCTCTCACATACAAATTACTGTGTATGCCAATCTGGCAATTACCTCAAAAGTAATAGTAAAAGCCATGCAATCAAATTCGTTATTATGGTTGCCTTCAATTATGGGAGGCAAGAACCTGACTCAGAAAATGTATTGAGGGGGAAAAATACATCTCTGCATCTATTTTAATTTTAAATCAAGTCATTTCATTTAGAAAACTCTTTTGATTTTGGAAAAGACCCTCTGTTGAAAGACCCAGCTAAGGATAAGAAAATAATCAGCTCATTTCCCCTGGCATTCAGGAAACTTACTGCACAGAAAACAAAACCTCCACTTCCACTCTTTTCTTCAACTGAATCCTGACAGGTAGAAGCTACACTTCTCGAAGGGACACAGAAAAATGGTGTAAGGAATATAAGAATGGGATTAAAACATCATTATGTGCTCCTGGAAGGAAGAAAATGCCATGGTGCTCACCAAATCCCTCTACTTTTTCTGCCTGGGCACATAGGAAAAGAATATTCCCCAATGCAGTGTGGATAGACAAACAGCAATGTCCCCAAACTACATCCAGGCCCCTCCCTCCTTCCTGTGAGTCAGTTGATGGGATGCAGGGGATTCTGGGAAGGGCTGGGGGATAGAGGTGCCTGAATCCCTGAATGACTGTATGGAGTAGGGTCTGCTGCAGTCCCACATCCCTGCTGACCTGTGGTAAGCCCCTGAGATCTGGGTGGAAGGGAGTGTTTCAGTAGATGGCATACCCCGAACAAAGCAAGTCCAAAAGTATAGGCATCAGTTTCCCCATCTATTACCTATGTGGAAGTTAGGCAAGTCACTCAAATTAAGTTTTTTATTTGAAATTGAAAATTCTGGGAAGATCACTTCAGCCCAGGAGTTCAAGACCAGCCTGGGCAACATAGAGAGACCTCATCTCTAAATAAAATAAAAAAGTAGCTGGGTATGGTGGCACGTCTGTGGTCCCAGCTACTCTTGAGGCTGAGGCAGGAGGGTCACTTGAGCCCAGGTGGTCAGGCTGCAGGGAGCTGATGCACTCCAGCCTGGGCAAGAGAGTGAGACCCCATCTCAAAAACAAACAAACAAAATGATGATAATACAGTAATATAGACATTCCTCATTATTTGCAGATTCTGTGTTTACAAATTCACCTACTCTCTGAAATTTATTTGTAACCCCAAAATCAATACTTGCAGTACTTCCTTGGTCATGTGCAGAGCACTGTCCTTCACAGCAGATATTGAACAAGGCAATGCTCTGCCTTCCTGCCTCAGCTCTCATACTATAAACAAGTATCCTTTGCATGCGCTTCTTTTTTTTTTTTTTGAGACAGAGTCTCACTCTGTTGCCCAGGCTGGAGTGCAGCGGCACAATCTCGGCTCACTGCAACCTCCGCCTCCTGGGTTCAAGCAATTCTCCTGCCTCAGCCTCCCTGGTAGCTGGGACTATAGGCGCCCACCACCACACCTGGCTAATTTTTTTATTTTTAGTAGAGCCGGTGTTTCGCCATGTTGGTCAGGCTAGTCTCGAACTCCTGACTTCAGGCAATCTGCCCACCTCGGCCTCCCAAACTGCTGAGATTACAGGCATGAGCCACCATGCCCAGCCTTCTATGGTCTATTTAGTGCCAGGTCTTTCACATTTTTGTGCTTTTGGCGGTGATGTCGCTGTTTAAAATGCCTCCAAAGGTAGTGGTGAAGTGCTGTCTAGTGTTCCTAAGTACAAGAAATCTGTGATGTGCCTTACGATAAAAATACACATGTTAGCTAAGCTTCATTCAGTCACAGATTATTATAGTCATGCTGATGGCTATGAGTTCAATTTTAACTAATCAAAAATAAATATTAAGTAAGGTGTCTTTAAACAGAAACGCACATAAAACAAGCTAAGATACTGATCCGTCGACAAAAATATTGTGGCCAGAGGCTCCCAGGAACCTAATCCTGCATTTCACTAGAAGCAACAATTCAGTGTTCCCTTATTCAGTGTTTGTGGTGACTGAGTAGAATGTAATTACCAAAAATAACAAGCATTGACTATGATAGTATCCTTAAGAGTTGTTGTGAGGATTGTAGGAGATGATGTATGTTAAAGTGTTTCATGTATAGGCGATAAAAAAATTAGGCATTACTTCCTTGAAATATCTAGGTGGGTTTTTTCACAAGCTTCAGCTGCACAAGTGAGCAAATGAAACTGCTTTGTTTATTCTCATATCCTACTACAAATCCCTAGCAGAAAAAATTAGTTAAATCTTCCCTTTTGCAACAGGAAGTACAAAATATATTGCAAGAATTCAAGTACTACTTTGTATAACAAAGAATAAAGGGATTTCCTGATACCTTAATGAGATCTGGAAAGCAAGTGATATGTCTAATGTACAACTGATGTTAATGCTTTCCTTACCAGACATCTGCAGGCCCTTCTTGCTTTCCAACGAGATTGATAATCTCACCAAAAAATTAACGGGAGAATAAAATGCATCATATTTACATGTCAATTGTTCCATCTTAACCGTCAATGAGATATAACATCTTAATTCCGGAAGGAACCATGTTTGAGATGGTATCTGTATATGATGTTGTCTCATCTTTTTTCTTAGACTGCTAGATCCTCTTATCACAGAGTTGAGAGAACTTCCGATATATAATCCTAAAGTACACCCCAATACAAGTCTGGGATTACCGTTTTCATCTGATAGAGAAGAGAGGAACTAAGTCAAATACCTGGCCAGGAGCATGGCTGAACCCATACACTTTAGTACAATAACGAGCAGCTAGCTGCTGCCCATACAGTACATCTCTGACCATCACAGCAATGCTATTAGACAGGCACTACTCATATCTGTGTCAGAAACAAAGATGCAGAAAGTTTTAAATAACTGGCCTGGGGTCACAGACCTTCTGGTGCTCCCTTTATTATCAAATAAAGATAACACCAAGCCCTAAGGTACATAGCAGGCGTGTAGGAAATGCAACATTGCCATCATCCACAGCCACACAACTAGTAGGGCAGGCAGAGGACTGACAATCAGTCTCTTTAGGTCCCCAGCCTATACTTTTTCCATGATACCTGAGGCATCCCTAGAAAATGCAAAGGCCCAGGCCAAAGTCAAGCATCCTTAATGAGAATGGCAAAGTTTTTCCTCCACCAGCTTACTAGCTCAGTTTAACTTTTTTAATCGCAGCATTATTTTTAATGAAACATTCCATTAAATTAATATATGTAATGTGGTTAAAAAGTCAAATAGTTCAGCAGAAGGCCTTAAGTTTCAAAGAAGCACGTTTTAAGTCTTTAAAATACTTTTTTTCTAAAGTGACAGCCACATCTCTAAATACTTTATTTAAATGGATATTTCTGGAGTTTTCCAGAGTCTGCTCTCCAGGAGCCCTGACTCCTCTTGCTGTCATCTGAACTGGCTCTCTCTTTAACCCTGGTGCTGTTGGTTCCTCTTTAGCTCTGCTGTGTTCTAAACTCACCTTCCATATTGCACAAAAGTATCAATACTGAATTGCTTAAAATGTGCATATACATTTGATTCATAGATAACTTTATAATACTACATGCAAAGCAACTGAGAAGGGGTGGGACAGGGCACCACTGCTTTTTAACATAGGGCCTTCTGTTAAACTATTGGACTTTTCAACCCCATTGCATGTATTGAGTCAATGGAATATTTCACCACTCTCTGGAGATAGATTTTTCCTGAATTCCTCACCTTCTTTCTTAATTTTCTCCCTTATTTTGCTGAAGCACATCCCCAAATAACTTCCAAGAAACACATACAGTTATTGATTGCCAACCAATCCTGTGATTATGGTCACCTAGGATGTTACCACTGGCTGACAATATCATCAATTCAATCATTACTGACAAAATTTTATTCTGTATATCCGAAAAACACTAACTTTTGGGATTGACATTAGTCACAGAAAAGATGCTTTTGTTCTATGCTAAAGGAGCAATGCCAGCTGGGTAATTCTCAGTTCTGCTCATGTCATAACCTGGTAGCATTAAGAGATGACCTCGTAACACTGAAGAAATATTTTTGCTAGTTCTATTTAAGAGGTATTATTTTCTGAACTATAGTGATATTTTTAGACTTTGGCTAAAAAAACTAGACACGTTGCTGAGAATAAAAGGAAAAATAAAAGTGGATGTAAAGTAAATACTCTCTGAGCAACTGTTATGCTATTTTACTTAAGCCGATATTTATAAAGTAAAAACCAAATGGCCAGTTGATGTAATTAACCAGATAACTTAGGAAGAAAGAAATCACCTTCATATTGCACAAAAGTATAGATACTGAATGCTTAAAATGTGCATATACACTCGTTTGATTCACTAGATAACCCTATAGTGCTATAGAGCAAAGCAACTCAAAACAGTAGGCACGATTTGACAAAGAAAACAAGGTATATAGACACTTTTTTTCCATCTAGAGACAACTTTCTAGGAAACATTAATTCATGGATTTGATTTAGCATGAGTCAAATCCACACCTCCTGGTAATTTAGGAATAAACATGCATCTCTCCATCATAAGAGAATGTCTTTTACACGGGTGTGATTCATGTTCTCTGATACCAATAATACCCAAAGGGGCTTCCCATTCTATTCTTTTTTTTTTTTGACAAGTGTAAAACATTTGTTTATAATTGACACATAGTAATTGTTCATGGTTATGGGGTACAGTGTGATGTATACATATATACATTGTCTAATGACCAAGTCAGGGTGATTAGCATGTTCATCATCTCAAACCTTTATTTTTTTGCGGTCGTAACTTTCAAGATCCTCTTTGTTAGCGATCTTGAAATACACAGTACATTGATATCAGCTATAGTCACCCTACTATGAAATAGAAAACCCAAAACTATTCTTCCTATATAAGCTGACCAACCTTTTCCCAGCTTGTTCACCTCTTTCCCCTCTCCAGTCTCTGGTAACCACTATTCTATTCTTTACTTCTATGAGATCAGCTTTTTAAGATTCTACATATGAGTGAAATCATGAAGTAGTTGTCTTTCTGTGCCTGGCTAGTTTCATTTAACATTATGTCCTTCCTTTTTATTCTATATGAATCAAAACCCTGAAATGTAGTCAATTTCTGGTAAGTTACATTAGCATTAAGACCAGGAATGTAAAAAGTTTGATTTAAATTACCTTAAACTGAAATAAAATCGTATTAAAGAAACTCATTCTTAGAAAAGTTAGCTCATGGGAGTCATATGAATCAGGTCTTTCATTATTTGGAGGTGTCTCATCTAATAATTTCCTAGATTTGACAGTTCAGGGTGAGACAGTTCTTACACATTCAGGTGAAAATTCACTACAGTAATTATTAAATGCCGAAAGAAGCTGTTTGAAGTCAACTTTCACGCCAGCGACTTATTTACACCAACAATTTATCATTACCAAGTCTTTGCTGAAGGCAGAACAATGATCATAAGAACTAAAATCCAGGAAATCATCTTTGAAGGTCTTGATGAAGACCAAAATTAACCTAATATTGAGTAGCAGCTTCCATATCTGTACTGAGAGTCATCATACTATAACGGGACTTCACATGCAAAGCCCCATTGTTACGTGTTATCTATGTCATTAAACAAGACACTAACATTTTAAATTCCTACAACATTTGTTCTGTTCTGTTACCTTTTAGCCATTTCCACTTACATGCTGCATCAACATGTTTTATATACTCTTTAGGATCCCAAATTTCTTTTCTTCATTTGGAAAACACATAAACATCATTCCTAGGTTTTTGTTTTATTTATTTATTTATTTATTTATTTATTTATTTATTTATTTAATTGTTGAGGCAACAATGAAAGAGGCTGTCAATTTTGAAATGTAATTGTACAAAGAATTATATTTAGTTGTATTGATTTCTTTGTTCACAGAGAATCTCAAGGTGATCCCAGGTCCTAGGATGCAGGAGGAAAAAGCAGCTAGGGAACATGCCTCATCTTTGTGCTTCTCTGTGAGCCTGCTTAGCAGCACTTTGCATTCATGGTTGCTAATCTTCCAAACAAGACTGCAAGGGACACTGCAGTGTGGGTGGGAAGACCTCGGAAGAGAGGGAACTGGGTCTGAGTCCAGCTCTGCCACATACTAAATATCTGGCATGAGGTAGGTTGCCTACTCACTCTGAGCCTGTTTTTCCAGCTATAAAATAGAGATTAAAACGTCCAGCTCAGCATGGCTATAACTTACGTTAAATGCTTAGCAGGTGCTTAATAAATGACAGCTATCGTCGTTACTACTACGATCTTAAAGATGAGTAGATGCAGACTCCAAGATCATAAGTCATCCATCTAACCATGTGTCTGGCTGCTTTCAGAGTCTGTGCTCTCTCCCATACAAAATATTTATCCACACAAGGACATTTTAAAGTGTCCAGCACCTTCTATTGCCACCATTTAAACTTTATACAATGTTTGATTTTTCTAAAATAATACATTGATATTCCCTGCCTGCATCCTTAAGGGTGCCACTAGCTCAAGAAGAAGGCTGATGGCACATGTTCCCTCTGTGACCACTCCTCCTATGTCTACACGGCATGCAAGGAAGTCAGCACCTCTCTGTGTATGACAGAGACATTCTGTTTCCTCAAAAAATATAAAATCCCAGGGAAGCAAAGTAGCTGGTGAAAATCTTAACTATGATGTTAACTTCTTTCTAGGTCCACTGTGACTTCATGTGGGCCCTAGACATGAGTCCCTGCCCATCTTCACAGTCCCTATTAGTTGGGTCATGAGAAAGAAAATGATTGCCCATCTGGTTTAATCTTTTGGCTTTAGATGCTATATCTGGAATGTACAGTGCTTCTCTAAGAAGGCCCTGGAGTTTTTACAAATTAATTTGTAATTCCTTTGAAATATTTCCCTTAAACCCTAGAATTTTGTCTTTTGAAAACCCTTGTAACTCACAATCCAGGGCTCTGCATTTAATAAGTGTTCTTGAGCGCAGCAGGTTCTCCATAAATATTTGCTGACAGTTCAATAAGCATTAGCTGATGATGCTAACCCACTTTAAAAATATATGCAAACTACATCAAGATGTATAGTGTTGTGGGCACAACCACAAAACAACTCAAAAAAAGTTTCCATAAAGCAGCCAACCCATGCTGATTTTTCTCTTACTTTATGCTTACATGTTTACAATTCTCTCTGCCTCTCTCTCTCGGCTCCTTGTGTTGTTCCAATCTCATTTCCAATATCAGAAAGAGCTTTTTTTCTTTTTTTTTTTGAGATGTGGTTTCATTCTATCACCCAGGCTGGAGTGCAGTGGTACAATCTTGGCTCACTGCAACTTCCACCTCCTGAGCTCAATCAGAGGGCACTTTCTTTATTTAACCTACCCCCTCTCTGCTCATTTACTCTCTGGAGCATATAGCATTTTATTTTCTTCATAGGACTTCTTACTATTTGAAACATCTTATTCATTCGTTCATTCATTCATTCATTCACTCTTTTACCTTTATACCATGTGTCTCCTCCAATCAGAGTAACAGATCTATGAGAACAGCATCTTAATTTATAGTTACCACTGTAACCCGGCATTCATGATGTATAGGTAGGTGCTCGGCAAATAATATGTGAATAAAGGAAGAAAGGAATGAATAACTATGGCTGTTTTCGTGGTTGTTCTACAGTTATATCTCATAACTAACTTAAATACGCTATAACCCAACACATGAGCAAGACCTCGCTTCCATTTACTATATCATAAAATGTCCGGTACAATTCTATGTATACTTTAAGTGTTTAGTAAATCCTGACTTAAAAAATGACTCGAGAAATATCTAAATTATTGTTAGTTAAGCAAATTATTTAATTCCGGTGATTTGCATACTAAATGGTCAAATATTTTAACAACAAAGCCATTTTCAAATGACTACAGCATTTCCTGAAATCAATGATGAGACCGTTTGGAAGCTGTTAGCCATTTATTTCCAATGAGATTTTAAATTATTTCAACATTGGTTCAAACAGCTTTCCCTAATTGTCCATACCTGGCAAATGAACAGATGGTTCAGAAGACTACAGAATTTGAAGCAATTGCTTAAGGTTTCTGAAACCACCTGCCACTTTGCAGCAGTTCACTTAAATTGTTTTTAAGCAGTGAGTGAAGATATCCTAAACAATCTTCCTAATGTAGTGCATTTTTAGACAAAAAAATAGAGGGGGTTAATTTCAGATGCTTTTGAATAGGCATGAAACACACCAGTGGCAAATTACCCCTGGTTTCAATTTTTTTTCTTTTTTTCACCATACGGTGAGTCTGAAGTTTCATAATCCCCACTTTACTGCTAAAAATATAAACTTCATAATGATGGAAAAAATACATATATTCTTATGTTACTTTTGCAAACAACTTCTCAGCATAAGTTAAAGCCTAGAAAACCTTCTACAGGACTATACTCTAAAAGCTTGCAACACATTAACTGGTACTCACCTCCTTTTCTAAATGACACTAAACTTCTAAAATACTAGAGATAAGCAAATAAACTACTCCAACAAACACAGAATGAAGCGAACAATGAATTGAGAGGACACTACAAAAAGGGGTGAATAGTAAATGACAGAGTAAAAAATACCTAAAATACAAAACTCATTGCATGTATGACTGGATATGGAATGGAAGTTTGCGTGTTGGCTCCAAATTTTAGCTAAAGTTTAAAACCAAGGGCAGCAGATGACAAATTACCGTAACTTTAAAGACGTATCACCGCAGGCCTTCCTGAGATACTGAAACTGCTCCTTGGCCCAGCCATACCACTGTAAGAGACTAGAGGCTGTTGCTGGGAGATTCCCTGAGGCACAAGCAATGCACAAGCGTAAGCAGTACTCTGACCTTGCCCACTCACCTACCTCAAGCTGAGTAAGGGATACCCCAAGGGAACCCTCCAGAGTGATCAAGGTACCTGCCATGAAGAAAGCTGGACCCAACTTTTTAAATCCCTAAAAGTAACTGGAGAGCTATGGGATCTATCCAAGAAGTTGTTGCAAACCTGTGTCTGTGATTTACCATTTTTTTTTTCCTTTTTTTGCAGATCAGACTAAAATCTTGCCCCATGCATTAAACATTCATTTACCCCCAATGGGGGAGAAATGTACAGTTTTATTGAATGCTAGAGTCCTTTTCAGGTTTTTGGCAAGGCTATTTTAAGAGAATGTCCTCCTATTTTCTGTTTTCACTGAACATCATTAAAACAAGAAAATACACAAATTTCCTAATTCTATGAAATTCATAACTTGATCTTGAATACATATGTATATATTTGTAGTGACTTAGATACACAAACACAAACACACAGAGGAAAACAGGACCCTAAACTTCCTAATCAAACATAGGTGGTTTAAAGCGATTTCTTTTAAAATTTTTCTTTTAAAGGAAAACTCTGTTCATACTCCTTAAGTCCTTCAATAGGTTTTCTTCTTTCAGAATGTTTTTTATTCCTGGAGATGGTCATTGAAATGAATGAAAAATGGACAAGCACAGCCAAGTGAATTCTTGGCTGTAACTTCCTTGGGAAGTGCTTTGTGGGTAGGCAGCTGAATGAACTGCTATAAAAGTCACGGAGCTGGCATTTAATCATTTCCGTTTCTCTGTTCCTGGGCCACATCTTTCCTTTTGGCTTGCGTAAGAATTGTCAGACTACTAAGAAGGAATCAATGTTTTAATGCACATTTCAATCAACTACCCAATATTTATATTCTAATAAGAGCCTCAACGCATATATTGTTTTTCTCCATGGTGAGAAAGATAACCCACACTTATGGTGCCATCTTTTCAAGTTCGTGCTGCTCTGATATTTGCATAAATGGTATAGTATCTAGCAGTTGTGCCAGGGCCTGCAACTCTTCTCTCAATATTCACTTGTTTCATATTACATAGTAGTAAGAACTGGACTTTAAGAGAGGTATACTCAGCTAAAAGCCTACATTCTCTGTCCTCTCCTGCTGTGGGTGTGGTAAGGTGACCAAGTTTCTGCCAAAGAGATATGTAACTTCCTAGAAGCTTCCTCATAGGGAAGAAAAGATTATTCTTTTTATCACTTCCTCCTTATAGTTTGTCAATGTAATGTGATGGCTGGAGCTGTAGCATCCATGTTGAGCCGCAAGGTAAGATCCTAGTAATAAAGATTGAGAGCGGAAAACTAGGATCCTTGTTCCCCGATCACATGGTAAAACCACCATAACAATCCTGGACTACCTACCTACCTACCTGCCTTTGGACTTCTTTTATGAAAAATAAATAAACTAACCTGTTGAAGCCATCATTATTTTAAGTTTTTGCTCACATGTGGCCAAACCCAATTCTAACTAACACGAGCATTCTACTTGTGCTTCCTTGGCCATCTCTCTACCAGATTCTATTCTCAAACCCATCTGTACTCAGTTCTGAAAAGTAGGATCTGTAATACTATTGGGGAAGTTTATATGAAGCCACTGGCTATATTCCTTCATCCCACATGTCTAAGGGGCAAGCACAGCATTATCTTAGGATGGTATCTTGGGATGATCTATCATCTATGCAATTTCAGAAGAATTTACCCTGTCCAGAATAGGAGGAATTTACCCTGTCCAGAATAGAAACAACAAAAGTGTAGAGACCTCGGGCTGGGTGCGGTGGCTCACGCCTATAATCTCAGCACTTTGGGAGGCCGGGGCGGGCGGATCATGAGGTCAGGAGATCGAGATCATCCTGGCTAACATGGTGAAACCCAGTCTCTACTAAAAAAAACACAAAAAATTAGCCGGGTGTGGTGGCGGGCACCTGTAGGCCCAGCTACTCAGGAGGCTGAGGCAGGAGAATGGTGTCAACCTGGGAGGCGGAGCTTGCAGTGAGCCGAGATCACACCACTGCACTCCAGCCTGGGTGACAGAGTGAGACTCCGTCTCTTAAATAAATAAATAAATAAAAGTGTAGAGACCTCATCAGTTCTGATGGTGCTGTTCAGAAATGTATTATCCTCTTCCCTAGAGTCATAAACAAGCAAAATATTTATCTCTGAGAACTACAAAAGTATGGCTCTCTAAACCGTGAACCGGAGAACTGGATTGAATGCCCCAAGTGAGCTGTTTGTATTGAGTGCATTATCTTAAGCAAAATAAGTCAGAGACCTGTTGGCTTAAACCAACTCCTTCCAACATATGCTTAGTCCCAAAGCATCTTTTAAACTCAAATTTAGGGTGGGTGGACTAACACCAGACCAACTGTTACAAGTTTCTGTTAGTTTCATTGGCTTTGACTATATAATTCCTATTACAAAATATTTTTCCAGCTCGTTCTTAGCATTTCAATGATGAGCTGGTTCTGCTCAAAACATTACCAGGCTTCCCATCTTCTCCCTATTGCACAGAAACAACCATGCAGTAGCTGTGGCTTAGTTTAATTATCTACCTTTGCTATTTCAGGGGTTTAGTAAAGTCTAGTAAATGGCATTATTATCCTGAAGGCTAGTCAAGCAAAGCCAAATGGTCCACAGCAGGTTTTTAAAAGCCACAAAAATTTCTTGTAATACTATAATCATGCAAAATGACAATTTGTGTAAGTCTGCATAAGCCAACTTATTTAGTGACATGACAATGGGAAAATCACTGTGGCATTATTAGTTGCATTTTGTGTAACAGAGATACTTTGAGGGCTTTAATTAATATAATGTATAAATAGGAAATATTTTCCTCACATTCTTAAGCATGGAAAAAAATCATAGGAATTACCAAAGTTGATTGTCTCTGAGATTTAGGAAGGATGAAAACAAACATACTCCAGTTTGTCTCTTAAGACCATTTTCCTGTACCAACTACTGTATGACTTAAACCCAAATAAATAGCCAAAGGATGTCATAATAGTTTTATTCTGTTTCCTATTAGAATAGGCTTCCAAACATGTCTCTAGACACATTTATATAATGTCTTCTCCATTCATGTTAACTTCCTGGACTCCTGCGATCCTAACAACTGATTCCATTCACTGCATGCCCCATAAAAGTGTTCTGAGAACTTAGATGGACAGAGAATGGGCTACAGCATGCTAACTCATGGTCCTTTGCAGTGATGATCTGATTCATTCAGTCAATTTGTACACTCAAATATGAGGAAAGCACTTAGCATACTGCCCAGCATGTGGTAAGCACTCAATTGTCTTATCATTATTCCTATTATTATTGTTAATTTCTTATCCTACAAGTTAGCAGTTGCTGACTAGTAGGAGCCACCAATTAAGAAAATAATAAGCTTGGGCACAGTGGCTCACGCCTGTAATCCCAGCACTTTGGGAGGCCAAGGGGGGCAGATCACCTGAGGTCAGGAGTTGGAGACCAGGCTGGCCAACATGACAAAATCCCATCCTTACTAAAAATACAAAAATTTACCAGACATGTTGGCACATGCCTGTAACATGCCTGTAATCCCAGCTACTCGGGAGGCTGAGGCAGGAGAATCACTTGGAAACTGGGAGACGGAGGTTGCAGTGAGCTGAGATCATGCCACTGTACTCCAGCCTGGGCGACAAGGTGAGACTTCATTCAATAATAATAATAATAAATGGCAAAACATCGCCAGCTACCCAAAATGAAGTAACAAATCCAATAAAATGGTAGGCATAAAATTGCTTTTCAAATTCTAAGAATGGTTTCATCAACAGCGATATGTCCCTATTATCTCCTTCTGGGAGCAAACTAGATTGTGTTCTAAGATAGCAAACTAAGTTGGCCACTGTCTCCATAGGTTTTCACGTCCTTCGCTATTGAATAATCTTTACAGCCTCTAAAGTAAAAATATAACAAAATATATGAGGGACAGTTCAAAGGTAATATGCAAGAGATCATTGTCTGTGAATATCCAAGACCTACGGTTAAGAGAGTAGGTGGGGAAGCAACTGGTGCCTTAAGAATGCAACACTTGGAGGTGAGCTGAGTACAGAGGAGATGACTTCCAACTGAAACAGCCCTGCCTCAATGCAAGGGCCTCTTCCACTCATCAACCCAGCACCCTCACCCAGCCTCTTCCTGATGGTCAGATGAGGTAGGTATTCAAGGATAGAAAGCAAATTCAATGAAAATATTCACAAATCTTACAAAGATATAAGATTTCATAAAGGCAATGTAAGGAGTACTGAAAAACTGCTCAAATCACGAAAACATTGTTGACAAAGGAGGGACCAGCAAACAAGGAAGGGGTGAAAGTGAACTGGGATGAGGACTGCATGGCTGTCTCCTGAAGGACTTGGAGGGCCCCTGAGAAGCTGATCATGGCCTTTAACATCCTTGCAAAAATGACCTCTTTATAATCACAGAATGGGAAGCGAAATGTGAAGCAACAGATGTCATACTGTGTTATACAATTTCAGAAATAACAAGAACATCATTACCAAAGACTACCACACAGATGCAGAACAACAGCAATGACAGAGCCAAAGGTGGCATCTAGACTTCTGCTTTCACAGAGGTCGGGAACACAGACAGGAGAATTCATGTGCTATATTTGGTTCAGGGGAGGGCAGTGAAGGGAAAGTTAATGAGTTCTGTATTGGACATACGAAACTGTACGTGTCTGTGGTGACTAGAAATTGTAATATATCTAAGAAGCAATGGAATACGTGGGACCTAGAACTCGGGTGATGTTATCTGTTCCAAGTATACACGCATACATATGTTATTAGTGGTATCTGACACCACAGAAGTGGCAGAGATGGCCCAAGAACAGTGTAAAAGAAAAGAAGATGGCCAAGATGCACCAGCATTTAAGGATGGATAGAGGAAAGGAGCCAGGAAGGGAAAGTAAGAAAAATATGAATTATTCAGGAGACAGTATCTGTAGGAAACAAAGATAAATGTGGAAATCGGTAGGTCTTCATAAAAGAGACCGCATCTGCACAGAGTTTATCATCAGCTATTGAAATCAGGCAAACATTAGCTCTAAGAGCTCCTTGGAAGGCTATTGAAGGTAAAGTGACATCCCTAAATACCTGCACAGAGTTTATCATCAGCTATTGAAATCATGCAAATGTTAGAACTAAGAACTCCTTGGAAGACTGTCAAAGGTAAAACAAAGTCCCTAAATATCTGTGTGCTTAACAACGCAACTGGATTAAGGTTTGCTCATGGTGGGCTGGCCAGAGGGATCACAGCCTACCAAACGGCACAGAGGTGTGCTGACACACAGTTGTCAGCATAATGACACAGGAAGCATCACCTCTCCCTAACCATGACCCAGCATCACTATCACACTTCATTTGGGGTACTTCACATGGAAGGGATCCTCTCATCTATGACCAGAGCAAAGATAGAGGATAAACCACCTTTTACTGTGTCCAGAAAATGAGAAACTTAACTCTCTCACCTTTGTTCATTATATAAATCTACATAAGCACTTTCCTCTATTCCTTATAAAAAGCCCAACATTGGGGAAAAGAAAATAGGTAACTTTTGTAATGAAAAGTCTCCACCAAATAGGAAAGTCCAATAAAACTAAACTACCTAGCAATTTTATAATTACTATATGAAATCAGATTTTCAAGAGAAAACATTTAAGTCTATGTCTGTTTTAAATGACTTTAAAAAATAAAAAACCAAGCACAACCACAGCAGTATTTCGGATGGGTGATTGAATCTGGGGCCATTATCTATAAGATCAATCAATAATAGAGCCAAATATTTCAAGTTGAGTATGCAGTGGCTGACTTGGGGATATTGAATGGACAAGGCCTAGGTCTTCATGACTAAGATGAGGTGAACTATGGGGTAATTTTGTTTGTGTAGCCTCACCCACAACCCCAAGGTAAGAATCATCAAAAGCAGAATAGATGTTGCTCTACGGGGAACGCACACATGCATAATATTATCGCAAGGGAAGGGTTGCCTGAACAGATTCATCTACATGGCCCAACAGGTTATACTGCTGAGAAATAAGTTCCCTTGGAGATGCAGGCACCTTTCAGAAAAATCCCTTTTCATTCCCCACTTCTTTCTGGGGGGGAAAAAAAAAAAGATTTAAAAAAAATGTAAAAGTGAGAGAAATGGCATGGCTGTTACACAATAAAGTAAACATACCTAACAGTACTGGACTGTACATTTGAAAATGATTAAGATGGTAAATTTTGTGTCATGTGTGTTTTTTTTAACCACAGTTAAAACTTGTTTTAATTAAAGACAGAGAATAAGCCATGGCATTCCACAAGCCTGGCTAAGTCATAGGCCAACAGGACAGCATAAGATAAGTAAGATCTAAACCTCAGAAGTATTTTTATTTCTATGCCTTGCCCAATGGAAACTTACTCCAACTACAGTTGGTACTAATAGTAGCACATGGTCAATAGAGTTTTCGGTTTGTTTTATTTCTCCTTTCTGAATTCTGTATTTTACAATTGTTTGTTGGAAGGGATCAAAGGAATCCTGTTTAACTTAAATTCTGCCCTGTCATTGGCATTAGATAGGCCAAGATAACTTTCTATTCAAATATTGTAATCTTGGGAAATTTTCAATATACTGATATGATATAATATATGTAGTACATCATTGCTACCAATCAAAAGAAAAAAAGCCTCATTCACTTTGTGTATACAGTATTCCTTCCTTTAAGTCCAAAGCTTCTGGTTAGGATTTAATAACTTATCAAGGAATCCTCAGGGTTTGGGGATACACACACACACACAACAGTACTGATGGCTGATTTTATTATCAACAAAAAAGTATAATAATCATTTTATTTTTTGGACACAAATGAAGGGTGTTTTGTTTGTGCATCAGATTCATTGATGAAGTCACCACAACCCTGGGAATTACTCACTTGCTAAATAAGTTGGCTGTGACATCAGGGGAATACTAACCGTTGTTTTCTCCAAAAGTCGCACTATTTCTACTGGTTCTTATTTAAAGGTTGAAGAGAAGGAGAATCTTCAAAAATACATTCTAAAGATTTGAAAAGCATAACAACTTTATGTCTGCTTTAAAAAAAACTTGTTCATGTCTAAACACAATTAAATTTCCATTCAAATGTATTGTATAATAACTGTTTTATTTTTCCAGTCTGCCTCATTTGCCTCTTCCAGCTCCAAAGGACCAAACAAAAAAACCTCTCTAGCTGTAGTAAAAGAAGAGTGTCTCTCAGGTCCTCTGAGAGAAGGTGGAGCAGTTTCTTCTACCTGATGGAAACTGCTGAAGAGTCAAGGATTCAAACTGTCATCCTCCAATTCATAGGTTCTTGCAACATGTTGACAAAACTCTGAATTAAAGAAGGCTTAATGCTACAAACCATGAGAACACTGTATTCGGTATGTTCTTAGACCTAACAAATTCCTTTAATGCAAACATTCGTTGGAAGCACCCTCTCCTCACAAACACTCATTAGTGAAGAAGCAGCAACAAAAAGCAGAGACTTTTATGGGTGCCAACGGTTTGCCGGTGCATGCAGAAATAATTTCTAATTTAGACATGACTGCTTTCACACATGTCCCCTGTCTCACCTAAGCTCTTCATAAAATTTGAGGGTTCACCTGCCCCGACTGTGAGGGCACACCTCTACACACCCTCCAGAAGGGTTAAAAGGAACAGAATGACCTCCTCACCATCTCCCTCCTTCTAGCTGAGCACTGTGTGTCACCTGGCAGTGTGTAGGGCCACCAACTAGCACCGGTAAAGTCTCTTAGGAGATTGTCATACAACAGGCAACTGGCACACCCTACAAAGCTCTGGTGTCTGCCCCCAAGTGTCTCTTTCCCTCTTGGATGCTCTTCCCAGCAAGTTCTGCACCGCATGACAAGTATTCCTGTCTTAAGCCACCATACAGAACCCTAAAGGCTGGATGGTGGATTGTCACTGCTAAGCAACAGCTGCTTTGGTGGAAGGAGGTGGCATGGGAGCAGCACCAGAAAAAAATGGGACCCAGTGTCCTATTTTTAGGTCTGTCTGTTAGGCAGAGACCCAAATTCAAAATCTCAGCCAGGTCACCACCTTGCAACCCTGAGAAAGTTGCTTGGCCTCCCTAACACTTAATTTCTGCAGTTGGCAAATAGAGACAACAAGCGTAAGTGTCCTAAAAGGTTGCCATGAGGATGAAATGGGATGGCCAGTGAAAGTTCTTGGCTCAGTGCTTGACTTAGTACAGTAGAGACCCAAGAATTACCGTTATCGTTTGCATGAAGTCAACCTCCTAAATAGATCCATGAATGGGCTTCATAAATTGAACCATTTATGGGTATGTTCTTGGATTCTTTCAGTTAAAGCTGTTATCGTATTCCAGTCAATTCAGTCAAATATTTGATACTCGGAACACCACCATCACCCTGATCAGGCTCTTCTCCTACAAAGCCCACTCGACACCTGATAACATCAGGCTGCTGAACCTACGTTCTCTCATCTCACCACCTCTGTCTCAAAGGAAAACATTCTTCTCTATGCCCTCCTTTTATGACAAACATCCTACAACAGCGGCACTGACTCCGGTATGAAGAGTTTAAGTGTAATGCTTACTCCTGGTTATATATCTAGATCTTAGATCTTAAATTAGGAGTGATGTGACGCTATCTTGTTTGTCTTTGTGTTTTCTTTGTGTGTGTGTGTGTGTGTGTGTGTGTGTGTGTGTGTGTTTTAGATGGAGTCTCTGTCACCCAGGCTGGGTGCAGTGACACGATCTTGGCTCACTGCAACCTCTGCCTCCCGGGTTCAAGCAATTCACCTGCCTCAGCCTCCCGAGTAACTGAAATTACAGGTACCCACCACCACGCCTGGCTAATTTTTGTATTTTTAGTAGAGATGGGGTTTCACCATGTTGGCCAGGCTGGTCTCGATCCTGATTTCAGGTGATACACCCACCTAGGCCTCCCAAAGTGCTAGGATTAGAGGCATAAGCCACCGCACCTGACCTAAACCATCTATCTTAAAGTGTCTATCATAAAGTGTCATCAGAGGGTTACACCCAAACTATTTTGTAATATTTGGTTGAACCAGACATGTCAATCAGGTCTGCTACGTCCAAAGCTCTTGCTGAAGAAAGCTGCCTTGGCTGACTACTCTCTGTCCCACTGAACCCCTATGGTCTGCCAGCTGCTGCCACCTGGACCAGGGAGAGTCAGGGACAATGACATGGCCCAGAGCACACAGACAATCTGGGCCATAAGCCTATCTGTCTCCTTAGGGGGCTGAACTCGAAAATACTGAAGGAATGAGAGGGTGAGGTGCAAGTAGAGAAGCTGTAAGGATGAGAGGGAGTAAATGGCTTAGAGGGACCACAGTGAGCCAGAGATGCATGGAGAGCATTAAGAGAAACTAGAAATGGTGAGGGGGTGGAGACTGCAAGGTGATGAAACAGAGCAGAAGGCTGGAAGCCAGCTGGCGACGGCACACCCAGGCAGACGGTGGCTGGGCCACATCCACTCGCAGCCTTTGAGTGCAAGATCCAGAAGCACCTGCTGCTCTGGGCCCCAGATCAGCAGCTCTGGATCCAGAATAACCCCTCAAGCTCCAACACGGCTAGGCCCTGTCCCCTGGTTCCCACTCTCAGATTTCCGTGAGCTTATGTTTCACTTAACGTCTCAGTTGTGTGCTAGTCTGAATGTATTTCTGTCCTTACAACCAAGAGAGCCTCAGAGAAATCCAGCAGGTACTTCCAATATTATGGAGACAGCCTTTTACTACTCTAACTTATCCTTCAAAACGTCTTATAGTAGGTAGACATCAGAAAATGCACCCCAAACTACTTCTCTTATGTTGACGTTTATAACATATAGTTTTGTGTTTCATTACAGCATTCTTTCTGCATCACGTCGCACTGTTCAATAAAAGTCTTTCTTTACGACAGCATTCATTCATCTTAAAGAAATGAAGGAGGCCCATGGCTGTTTTGTTCGTGTCAGGGGTGATGCTGGGCAGACGGGAATGAGCCCTATGGGAATAACTTCACAAGCTGGCTCTCCTGGCATTAGACCAAGGCTTTGTACACAAACAAGTCCCCCTGGCCCTCTGCAGGACTAGGTGGAGCCAGCCCCATCTGCTTGGAGAAAATGCTATTTCCATCAAATGGCTTGCCCTGAGCTAGTATATCTCTTTCTTCAAAGGGCTGCACCGTATATTTTGCACAGCTCTGTTTTATTTATTTCAGGAAATGCAAACTGCATTGCATTTTATATTCTAAAAGTATTCTCAACTAAAAACCAAAACACATTTTAAATGTGTTCCCCAAGTCTGTGTAGTATATCATTTATCTGCAGTTGTGTTAATACATAAAGTTACAAAAATTAGAAATGTACCTTCCCGCCAAAGCCCCATATTCTTGCTGATAGCTATTTCTTATAAGGAATAAAAAGTCACGAGGAAACAAATCTAGACTTTTTAACTTGTCTCTAAGAAATGTAGTTTTATCTGGGACATTCAAAGGGACAATTAGGACAGGTATCATGTATCAAAATCTTGGGCAAAATGCCAAACATTTCACTTAAGAAAACTGCCTTGGAATTCTGATTTTTAAAAGTTAACCTATTTTTATAAATATAGATAAAGCATGAAAGTATCAAAGTGGATTTTTTATTTGTTTCAAATAAATGAAATACATTGACATTAACTTGGGTAATATTGACTTTAACCTGGCTAATATAACACACAGTCTTGCCATAGTCTATTGTTTGAGGTAAGATGTTTTCAGCTGCAAGAAACTAAAATCCTGAGTCAAACCTGTTTAAGCCATTAAAAAAAAAATCTCCCTTAGAGGAAGAACAGAGACAGTATAAATTTTAAGGCTAGTTGATAATGCTACCTCTTTAGACTTGAAGCAGTATAGAGTTAGCAGTTTTGGCACCATTCCAGATATAACAATGTTCAGAGGAAAAATGTTATATGATCAACATTTTTGTGGATTTTTCTTTTTTCTTTCTTTCTTTCTTTCTTTCTTTCTTTCTTTCTTTTTCTTTCTTTTTTTTTTTTTTTTTTTTGAGACAGAGTCTTGCTGTGTTGCCCAGGCTGGAGTGCAATGGCACAATCTCAGCTCACTGCAACCCTCCGCCTCCTGGGTTCAAGCGATTCTCCCAGCTCAGCCTCCTGAGTAGCTGGGATTATAGGCACATGCTATCATGCCTGGATAATTTTTATATTTTCATAGATATGGGGTCTTACCATGTTGGCCAGGCTGGTCTTGAACTCCTGACCTCAGGTGATCCGCCTGCCTCACCCTTCCAAAATGCTGAGATTACAGGTGTGAGCCACTGCAGCCCGCCTCCTTTTGCTTCTTAAAAAATATTATTATGAAAAATGTCAAACCTCTAGATAAGTTGCAAAAATTATACAACCCACATACACTTCACTGAAATTCATCAATTGTTAACATTATTCCATATTGTATTTTGTCTCCCTCTCCATAAATATGATCATAATTTTATTATTATTGAGGAACCATTTGAAAGTATGTTGTAGACATCATTATCCTTTGCCCCTAAATACTTCAGCATTTATCTCCTAAAAACTAGGACAGTCTCATATGTGATCTGGACTGGGTTGAATAATATTCTCCCAAAAATTCATGTTCACCTGGAACCTCAGAATATTACCTTATTTGGAAATAGGATTATTGCAGATATAATTAGTTAAGATGCTGTCACATGTGGGTGGGGACTAAACCCGATGATTGGCGTCCTTATAAGGCCATGTGAAGACACAGGCACACAAGAAGAACACCAGGAAACAACAGAGGCAAAGACTGGAGCGAGGCAGCTGCCAGCCAAGGAATGCCAAGGACTGCCAACAACTCCTGGAAGCAGGGAAGAGGTGAAGAAAGACTTCCCTAGATCTATCAGAGGGAGTATGGCCCCACCAACACCTTCATTTCAGACTTCTGGCCCCCAGTACTATGAGATAATGTGTTTCTGTTTTTCGAAGGTCCCTGGTTTGTGGTGCGTTACTACAGAACACCTAGGGATGCACAATCACAATACCTTTATGAAGTTCAGGAAATCTAACACTGATATATTGGCATCTAGTGTACAACCTATATTCAAATTTCAGAAATTTTTCCCAATAATGTCTTAAATAGAAATGTTTTTCCCAGCTGGGCACAGTGGAAAAGCCTATAATCCCAACAATTTGGGAGGCCAAGGCAGGCAGATCACTTGAGGCCAGGAGTTTAAGACCAGCCTGGCCAACATGGCAAAAACCCATGTCTACTAAAAATACAAAACATAGTCGGGCGTGATGGCGCGCACCTACAGTCTCAGTTCCTCAGGAGCCTGAGGCACCGGAACCCAGGAGGCGGAGGTTGCAGTGAACCAAGATCGCACCACTGCACTCCAGCCTGGGAGATGGAGAATCTGTCCAAAGAAAGGAAGGGAGGGAGGGAGGGAGGGAGGGAGGAAGGAAGGAAGGAAGGAAGGAAGGAAGGGAAGGAAGGGAAGGAAGGGAAGGAAGGGAAGGAAGGG
>NC_045446.1:102679893-102793315 GCF_002776525.5 Piliocolobus tephrosceles | reverse complement strand
GGGAAGGAAGGGAAGGAAGGGAAGGAAGGGAAGGAAGGGAAGGAAGGAAGGAAGGAATTTTTCTTTTCCAAACCAGTCTCCAATCCAGAATCACACTTCGCATTTAGTTGTCATGCCTCTTTAGTCTCCTTCCATATGAATCAATTCTTCAGCCTTTCCTTGTCCTTCAAGACATTGACAGTGTTGACAAGCACAAGCCCCTTGTTCAGCAGAGCAAAGCAGACTGCTTAACGGTCCCCTTCAAACACAGTCATTTCCTTTTATGGTTGCTTATGCTAGACAAGGTACCACTGCTACCATCTCTCTGTTTTTTCTGCCCTTCTCCTCACTCCCTTAAAAATCCTACCCAACTAAAGGTCCCCAAAAAGGCCTCCCACCATGATGAATCCTTCATTGACTCCTGATCTTATGACTCCTCCACTTCTTGAATTCTGCAATAGCTACTGTCGTAAGTGCTCAAATGACACATAATGATAACCAGACTCCATGTCATTTAACGTTTCATGTGTATGGGTCATATCTTACCAAAGTCCCCCTGACAGGCAGTACTATGCACTCAATATGTATTACTTGAATTTAATTAAATTAATATTTTGAGTAATTAAATAGTTGGTACTCTCGCCAGCTGACTTTTCCTGTTGAGTATAGCATAAAAGAAAAATAGAGAGCAAGTCTTTCCATTTCAAAAAAGTCAGTAATTATCAATCAGTAATTATTTCCATAAGAACAATTATTCTTTCAGGGAGACAGCTGATGTTTGCTCATTAGCTGAAGGCACTCTGGAGAACAGAATATGACTCATAAGTAACAGGTGAGGTGGTTTTATTATCAGCTATTGTATTGAAAAGCTATAGGATCCTGTTATTCATCAGAATAAGGAAAATGAAGCAATTAAAATCAAGCCTCACTAATTCACATTCACATTATTGAAAGCCCATCTGACTAAAATAGAGAAGTCTGATTTATAGAATATTTCTGAGGAAATACATTTTAATTCTTTCAAGGGTAGAATTATTTTTTAAAACCAAATCATAATGAATTGCTCAAGATGAGATCCTACTTTAATAAATATATAAAAAGGGTTTGCAATTAGCATATCACAGCCAAAGACATGAATCAACTAGAAAGCTAATTTAGTTCAGAATCGAATCTAAGAATGCCTGACATCCTAGTTTTATCCTAGTTTCCTACTTTCAGAAAATACAAAATTGGTTCATTAGGTGATTTTGCTTTTCCTTTTTAAACTGAATTAACTGTTCTTGTTTTTTTGTTTTGTTTTGTTTTGTTTTTTTTCAAAATGCTGCTCAATTTCCTAAGTCAAAGAAAGTTTCAGTACTTCTTAGCCTATACACTGGTCTCTGCTTACACTGGGAATTGTAGATGGTGTATAAATACGAGCTCCCCTGTGCCTGAAGATCTTGGTCTCTTATGCATCTGTTGACTTTATTCCCTTCTTAGTAGGCCCCCTTTTCACCGACATACAAAAATAAGCATTGCTCTAGTCCCTTCTGCATTGTCACGAATAACAGGGTCTTCCAAACCCATATTACTCCTTTTATCTTCTACAATCCCAAAACATCTCTAGGACCCTGATCTCATTTTTTCAAACTCAAAATGTGGAGACATGGTCTTGGAAAAGTTTCCTGACCTGTGACTGGAGTTTAAGAGATGAGTCCTAGAGAGGAACAACATTAAATCATACTTGGTTGCATGGAGACTCTTATCCTCACCAAATGGCTAGTTGTGCTCACTCTCACATAGGGAGACAGTTTAAAATCTTCCAATTACCAGCCTGGGCAACAGTGTGAGAACCCAGCTCTACAAAAAATACAAAAAATTCCCCAGGCGTGGTGGTGGGCACCCGTAGTCCCAGCTACTCTGGTAGCTGAGGTAGGAAGATCACTTGAGGCCAGGAGGTTGAGGCTGCAGTGAGCTGTGATCACACCCTCACACTCCAGCCTAGGTGACAGAGTGAGACCTTGTCTCAATCCAAAAAAAAAAAAAAAAAAACCCTCCAATTAAATCAGCCCAGTGGAGACTTCCTGCCACCACAGATTTCAAGGTCTAGTCTGACTAAGAAGATAAATTGTTTGCCAGTTTTTTGATAATTTTACCGACGTGGTCCTACATGAGTCTGTCCTATTTGAAAAAGAAAAAAATGAATTGAGATGACTGTGTGCCAAACATAATGTCTACGAGTTTCTGTCAGAAACTGAGTTCAAGGCTCAGTTTCTCAGGCTAATATTCTCCATGAATAGCAAAAGACGTAGACCAGGTTATTGCACTCTCCCACTGTGACACCCCTGAGGCCCCCGTGGGAGATCGGTCAGAAAAACACAGGACAGTTTGCAGCTTGTGTTGACCTTTCCTTGGCCTTCCATTGTGTGCACTTGACTCAGCTCTATTCAGGCTCAGTGGGCCATCCTGAGCCCAGATACTGCTGATGGTGTGTCTATCACCAAATGCCAGAGTTTGAGGAAGAGCAGTAAGGATGATCTCCAGCGGATCAGAAAACATTTCAGTGTGTAAAATGAAGAGATGTTTGGTTCCCTTTCTTTCTGACTTTTAACTTACTGATTTAAAATCACTGTAGAAATCGAGAGATAAGTAACCTCCTGATGATATGATTTTAGTTTCACTAGTTTGACAGACAATTGGTGTCTCGATGGAACTATTTAGTATCGAGAAGAATGGCTTCAATTTGAAATCAAAATCATAATTTTGAGAAGCAGTCCTCCAATATTAACTGGCTTAAAACCAACAATTCATTTAGGGGGATAATTTGCAACTAATATATGGGGAGAGTTTTGCTGGAAATAAAGTAGACACGTGGACCAATAAAATGTTTCCATGGCTGAAATCAGTCATTGTTAATCATACACTGAAACTGTCTTGGCTACATTCATTATAGCCATGTATTCCTACTTTGCTTTTCTTGAGGTGTGCTCTGGAGAAATCTCAGCTTGCAAGGAGGAAAGCCGTAGAAATGGCCATGTGACCCCTGCCCCCCATCTGTGATTATTCTGAAAGACAGTATCGGAGTATCACAATGTGAACAGTCCAATTTTGAGGCTAAATTCTCTGATCCTCTATCAAAAAGTGCCATAACTTACATTCATAATCCATGATGATGAGGCCATACTAGAATACGACTATGAAGAGGAGGGACTTTCAGCAACTCTGAATTATCATAATTCATGAACTCTAAGTCTCAATGTGTTGTTAAGATACACCATTATTTTATGGACTAAGAAAGAAATAGAAGCTGTCGATTAAATTGACATGGTGCCTTATTACTTCAAACTTTTTATTTTCCACCTATTATGGAAGTTATTTTATACACAGACACATATTTTTACCATGTATCACTTTTAAGCTTAAGTACAAAAGAAAATATCAGAACAATGAGTTCATTCAGTATCTCTAACCCTTCTTCACATTCAGAATCCAACTTTGAATTATATTTTGACTCCAAACCTTTCAAGCCCATGCTTTTCCATGTCATACCATCTCTGTGCCTTGAAGAACACTGGCAATGCAGCATTTGGTAAGAGTGTTTCACTGTGTCTCTGGGATTTCTTCCATTTTGCAAATTGCACTGCTGGTACTTGGGATATTCATGCACGCACAGGCAATCACAACTATATCACAACCACCCTGTGGCTCTGAGTAACTGTAAGATGCCGTCAGCTAAAAGAAGCCATCTCGTTTTCAAAATTGTTCCAACGGAAACGTAGGCATCTTAGAAGCAGTAAAATATGGCAGTTTTGTGACCTTGTGCAGGTCCCTTAGCTTGGATTTCATCTGCTAATTGATAAACAGAAAGGGCTCTCAGGCCTTTACCTTCTGTTGTTTTTTTTTTGTTTTTTGTTTTTTTTGCATTGCTTTGTGTGGGCAGATCTATTCCTAGTTATCACATGATGCTTTTAGACTATTTGATAACAATTTGAGAATATAGACAGACCAGACATGTGGCTTACACCTGTAATCCCAGCACTCTGGGAGGCTGAGGCAGGAAGATCTCTTGAGCCCAGAAGGTTAAGACTACAATGAGCCATGAGCACACACCCACTGCACTCTGGCCTGGGTGACAGAGCGAAACCCTGTCTCAAACAAAAAAGAAAGAGAGGATACAGACAGGTCTTACATTCCCCTGCTCCCTTCATGTGGAAGTACACAATAGGTCCTAACCTGAAGTGTAATTATTTATTTGGAAAGTTGCCCCGATTAATGCAACACTTCCTACTCTGCGACTGAAGGGAGAAGGGGAGCAGGTTTCGAATTTCCGTACTCTTAAAAATGTTTGTCATGCTCACCAAGATTAGCAGAATGCCTTCTTTCATAGTGGCTAATTTGTTTTGGGTCTTTTTGTTTCTTCATGAAAGCCAGAAGAGATTGAAAAATGTATCATCCTTTAAATATCACAGCTACGGTCTTAAAGTGGAAATGGTGCACTACTTCAGTAAGATTATATTATGCAAGAAATTGCCACGGCCAGTGCTGTTCCACCACCTGTCCCATGGCTGAAATTTGTGACAGCTCGGAACTCCCAGGATCCCCTTAGGGCTATTATTTTGAAAATTATGTTTGTCTTATCACCTTAGGAAGCATTTTGTCTGATTTTGTTTGCTTCAGTTTTGATTATACAAAAACCTACTGGTTCAACTTTCCGCCATAATTGACACTGACCAAAAGTTCTCTTTATCACCATACAACTACTCTCAAATCCAATTCACCATGGGACAAAAGTAGCAAAAATCATGGTGCTTGCACTTGTGTGATATTATTTATTTACTAGTTTAAAGTGAAACAGTTTAAAAATTATATTTGCAACTGTGAATAAAAATTGTAGGTTTCAAGCACGAAATGAGAAACAGAGGTTTCTGACTCATGCAAATTTGCAAGACAGTGATTAAAATTAAAAACAACCTGCAAGTGTTGAGAACTGAGACATGGAATTCATTGTCCCTGAGAGTCCCCAGAATGAGCTGATACTGTAGGATACCCCTTACTGCAATGAATGAATCCCCAGTGAATAGCAGTAGTCAATCAAAAAGGCAAAGGCTGTCTTTAAAATATGAGTTTAATTATGTGCAGATGCCAATTAGGATCACATGGATGACTCTTGTGTGTGAAAATATGTCCAAGAAGTACACATAGCCATTTACTTTAGAATGACATTTCATAAAACCAATCATGCAAAATCAAAGGAGAAACTGCCAGAATTTTTTGAAACAAAAAAGGATATGCATTAGCCAGGAGCAATATGATACAAAATTCCACCAAGCAAATAAGAAGAGTGCTCAAAGGTGCCTTTGAGACTGCTTACAGAAGCTCTTTAGAAGAAAGGTTTACATGTTTAGAGAAAATTGGTTGAAGTTCTAAACTGGAGATGTGAAAACAGTTTAAAGGGAAAAAAAAATCAGAATAACCAAATTGAAAAAAAGGCATCATTGTTGAATGACACTCATAAAGGATATGTTTTAATGTGCTTGAAAGACATACTTAACTTCTATTTTCAAAATGCAGAGTAAAAACACTTAAAAGGCTCAAAAACTAGAAAATCAGGCTGGAAACAGAAGCTGAAAATAGATGCATTGTCTGAAAGTCTATAAAATGAGCAGATAGGTTGCCAGGTCCCCATCTCAATACTACAGTTAAACTACTCCTCCTGAACAGAAGATACACAGCTAGCGTCAACAGAAACTGAATAGGAGACACCAAACCCAGAAAAAGGTATGAACAGAAATGGAGATGCATACAGGGAGATCAAGTGAATGTCTGCAAGCTGAATGATGAGACCACTCCCCACTAATTTCCTTCCTTGTATTCAGTTCCAGAACACCAGAGCAAAGCTTCCGTTCCCCAGGCAGAAGACTGGAAGATCTTTTCCAGGAGGAACCAGATCACATCCCAAAAAAGACCTATGGATGTGAGAAGTGCAGCTGGTCACCCATAACCCTATAATGAACCTCATCATTCAGTAAGTCTCAGCCATCCACACAGGGTCTCTGTGGCTTTTTGGTACCTTCTATGATTATGAATGGATAGTCAATGATCACCAGAAATTTGGGGAAAGCCTCTCACATGAAAGAGAAGCCAAACTACTAATTAGGCTAACTGGCCGGTAGTTTTCTTCTACTAAGAGAAGAAAGGATATCGGATAATGAAGACTATCTAGGAAGAAGGAAAAAAAATGAAAAAGAAACATCAACTAGAACCACTAGAAAATAAGGAATATACTACATCTATAAAACAAGAGCTTGGGGGAGAAGAGAATATCAAGAAAGAGCTCTTGAAAATTAAAAAAATATGACAGCAAAAATTAAAGTAAATCAATACTGGAGTTGAAAGAAATCTCTTCAAATTCAGAACAGAATAGCCAAAAGAAAAACAGTAAATAAGAAAATCAGAAGCTGAATCCAGAAGACCCTAAATCTGAAGGACAAGAATAAATTTTTAAAAATTAGAGAAGAGACAGAGACAGAAAAAAAAAAAAAAAAAAAATCCAAGAATGAGTACAAGAAAATTTCACAGAATTGAGGATTTGGGGTTTCAGACTGCATTTCAGACACATTGAGTGTCTAACAAAATAAAGGCAAAGAGGCCACAGCAAGCCACAGAATTGTGAAATTTCAAAATAGTAAGGATAGAAAAAAGATATTGAAATATCACCCTGAATGGAAAATAGGGTACACTCCAAACAGCAAGAATCACAATGCCACGGGACTTCCTGACATCAACATTGGAAGCCTGAGAACAAGGAAATGACACCTTCAAAATTGTGAGTGAAAATTCTTGTATGATCCTCATCTTAGCAAAAAAAAAAAAATTTTTTTCTTTTTTTTCTTTTCTTTTCTGAGACAGAGTCTCGCTCTGTCACCCAGGCTGGAGTGCAGTGGTGCGATCTTGGCTCACTGCAACCTCTGCCTCCTGGGTTCAAGCAATTCTCTGCCTCAGCCTCCTGAGTAGCTGGGATTTAAAGGCACATGCCACCATGCCCAGCTAATTTTTGTATTGTTAGTAGAGACGGGTTTCACCATGTCGGTCAAGCTGGTCTTGAACTCCTGACCTCATGATCCACCCTCCTGGGCCTCCCAAAGTGCTGGGATTATAGGCGTGAGCCACTGCGCCCGGCTGCAAAAAAACATTTTTAAGTGTATATATGTGTGTGTAAGGACACACAGCAGAAGAAAAGTAAGAACATAAACAAAAACATTTTAGAAAAATAGTTTTCAAATAGCTGGTTCTATATTAAAATGCATCTAATTGTTTTTCCACAGTTAGAAGAAAGCATGCACAAACAGTGATTTGTCATCTTCTCATCTCCCTGACATATTTACAATGAAGATGTGCTCTGAAGACAATCGTCCTTAAAATTCTTAAGTAAAACCACCTGGTGAAGAAATCTTAACTATGATTATGAGTTTTTAGCAAGGCTAATACTGACACATAAATACATGGGTAAACGTGGACAAATTTATGAAAAGAGAAACTGCAGAAGCAAGAGCCCATGCCAAAGCCACTGCCCCTTCCCCGATCACTGCAAAGATCTCAAAGAGTCTGATGCCCAATTGGTTCAGCATGATCAACAAGACAGTTAAAATTACTTTTAACATGTGTGTGTTGTAGATGGAACAGTTCTCTTCTATAGCAAATCTGTAATACACAAGTAAGTGACTTTTATGTTGGCTTAGCAGAAGGCACTAATCCAAATATTTGAATGAAGGGTGTAATACGTATTTTTCCACATAGTGGGGGAAACCCATAATCATAAAATAAATCTGAACAAGCTGAAAAAATCCACTCTTCACCTTAATGACACAGTAGTTCACAAAGTCAGGGCTACCTTAACAACTTAAACTCAACAACATCTGAAAGATGGAAAAAGAACAACCAAGCTGAGTGTTTTTGCCACACAACACAAGACAACTGCAATAAAAATGAAGTTTGAGAGTTGGATGAAGAGTGCTGAACATGAGCACTATGAATTATTTGGGACATTTCATTCATCCACACACAAAACAAATAAAAGCATTAGTGGTAAAATGACACATATGACCATCAGTACTCTTCTGACATGGAGAGACCTTTGAACATGTTTCCCTAACACACAGAGGGAGAGAGAGACAGACAGAGAGATCGCTAGACAAGAGACTCTCAGAATAATGACTTATTCCTTTAATAGGAAGAGTGATGCCCTCACGGCAATATTTTAAGCTTTTCTTCTAAATGATTATGAGGCTTCTAATTATGTGGATCTGGGTATGTGAAATACCAAGAAACTAAGACCGAAGGAAATGCCTGAACCGTGACACTGATTGGCTCTCCTCAATTCAACTCAATTTTCTGAAATTGGTAAGATTCTATTAAACAGTACCTTTCTGTCTCACTAAGACCATTGGGGACTATTTTTGCTTTTCTCTCAATGGTAATTAACTTTAAACATTAACTTATTAAAAGCAGTATGTAAATATCATAAAGCAGAATCCAAAAGTTGCATAATCTTTCAAGATAAAACGTAAGAGTTTCAGGAAATTTCACTTGACTTTCCCTTTGCAGGAGCCCTCAAGGTGTCTACAATTCCTCTCTGCCACAGGAGACTTAGCTGGAGGGCCCACTTGGAAAATATAATTCTCTCATTGCTGGCCTTCCTTTCCCTCCATTATCCCAATACTGATCCCGATATCTGAGAGGTGCAGAAGAACGTAAGACAGAAAGGACTTAATGGAAGCCCCTTCAAATATGCATTACTCTGACAAGGAGCATATATTTGATTTTCTTCTTCTGTAGAACACAGATTCTAAACTTTCCTCTCAAAGTTGTTCATTTGTTCCTACATTCATTTTGTAAAAAGGTACTACAAGCTTAATATATAGCCTAATTTGTAATATTTTAGATATCTATGGTATTGGTTCTCCTCAATTCAACTCAACTTTCTAAAATTGATAAGATTCAATTAAACAGCATGTTTTTGTTTCACTAAGGCCAGCAGGAAATAGTTTTAGATTTGTGTACTTTTGAAGTTTCCCTAGAACGGAGTAGAAATTCATTGCTTCCTTCACTCCTTTACTTGACAAATATTTATGAAACAGCTTTTGCAATGAATATAGGTTTCTGCTTTGCCCATATCTCTGAGGAAGCAACTGCTCCCCCATTTTCAGTCCATGGGATTCAGGTGGGGTCGACTCTTCTACCCTCCAGCTCCAGGGTTAGGGACATCATATCCCCAGCTTACTAATTGTTTCAGAAATGGGAATCTGGCCCAAACCAAGCTAACCAGAGTCACCCCTAGGGCTTTTGTTAGAACAGTTAGAAGGAGACAACCTCGTATTTCTGGGCTGAGTAGTCTAGAATTGTGGGTGGCTCTAATTGCCTCCCCATGGACAGAAGCTGCCTGGGAATGAAGCCAACGTGGAGGGAAGTACAGCCAAAAGATGGAAAGAAAGGCTGTCCTGATGACATCATCTATCCACCTGTATCCCGCCATGTCTAAAGTACTGCACCTCACCACTGGAGTTTTTTGGGTTTTTTAATCTATATGAGCCAATAAAGTCTGAGTTATATTTACGCCAGTCTGGGTTCTATTTCTGTCAACTGCAACCTCAGAGCACTAAGACACCTAACCCAAGGCTAGTCACCACACCAGCCTTCGGCCTACAATGGCAAATGAGACAAGTCAGTAGGTATCAGTGCAGCTTTCACAATAAGAGAACAAACAGGGATGATTGAGTGTCCAGTTGAAAGAGCCAGCTTCCCAACCAGAAACACCCAAGTTCCAGACCTTGTTGTGCTATTTACTGGATGTATAATCTTCTATTGTCTCCCTCTAGAAAATGAGCATTGTTGCACCTACCTCACCAACTGGTCTCAAGAATTACATGAGATTCTAGATGAAAATCACTTAGCTAAATGCCCAATAAACCATGACCATTATTAGTAATGGAAACTTGATTGAGTTCTACACTCACAATTCCATGTCATTTGAGTAGAGAACTCAGTTCTGTTACATCCGATAATTCCTTGAACTAGGGCAAACATTCCAATAATAACTTCTATGCTCCAGGAAACATGGCTATTCATCAGCACAGAGTCTATATGCTTGCTGTCCACAGTTTCTGTGTGGGGTACACACAGTCACAAAGAGGTGATCGCTCCAGACCTAGGAGAATACCTGGGACACTGGTTCCCCTCATTACCCTGCTATACCAAAAAGTGCAGGTCACACATATAGAATGGCTGTTCTGAAAACCGACTAGAGGTCTCACGGATTCTCTCACCTCTAGGTGAACTCTTCAGAGAATTTCTATTTTGGGATTTGGGGCAGCATGCTTTTCAACTTCAGATTGAAGACATGGAAACATTCCTTCTTTCCCATAATTACAACCGAAGTGCCTATATCCTGTAGAGAAAGACATGGCTATATACATACACATATACATATACATATACATGTACACATATATGCATGTATGTATATATATTTGTGTGTGTGTGTGTATATATATATCTGTATATGGAATTCTATAGGGTTGCCTCCAAACACCAAAGAGCTTAAAAGCATTTTTTAAAAAGTAACCATTAGAATGCAACCCTCCTACAGCAACCCTGACCCATTAGCCTTCCAGGAACAGGGCATTAACCACAGAACACCCAAAGATCCATCAATGTAACAGCTACTCTGATCTCTAGAAGATGCCATCTGTACCTTAGGAGGCTGTATATTAATTCACATAGTCATGCATTATACCTCTTCAACCTGAATTCACCATATTTCATTATCTCATGATACAGCCTGCACCTAGTTATCCGTACTATCTGTCCTCACCTGATCATGTTTTGGTTTAGGATGACATAATAATAATACTAATAATACTTCCAACAATCACTACTACCATTCACTGTGCTTTTTATGTGTCAGAACCTTGAAAAACAGGCAATCTTATCCCAATTTTACTAGATAGCTCTGTATTCTTTCTGTTCACAGCACTTATCACAACTGTCATTGTATCATTTGTGTGACTCTCTGTTCCACACCTGGCTCTCTCGCTAAACCATAAGCTCTATGAGATCAAGGACTACTTCCTTTTTACTCATCATGTTATCTCCAGCACCTAACTAATGGCTGGTTTTAAGACAGTCTCAAAGAATACTTGCTGAATGAATAAGTAAACCAACATTCAGATAGTGATATTAAGTGAAAAAAATTAAGTAAAATATATGAGATCAGAGTTAATTAATCAGTGGCAGAATATCAGGCCAGGTCTACCTCCAGGGTGCACACTCTTTCCTTTGTGTTAAGTAACAATGCCTCTTATTTATCTGAGTCTTCACTAATTTGAATTCATTTTATAATCGAAAGTGTACCAGGACAATCAACTGCCATGGTGACTAATGGTGTTTTAATTTAAACAAACTTTGTTTATTCATAAGCTGATGTTTTAATGTAAGTAAACTTTACTTCTTGCAGTGAGCAATAACAAAGGTAAGAAGTATACAATCAGCATACATTTCATTCTACAATTACGAATTGCCCAAACCTCTCCTGCAGCCCAAGGGATGACACAGCTGTTGTAACAGGCACACTGTCTCAGGGGAAACATGGCTCGAATGTGATTACCTGGAAATGACATCATGATTTATGACACAATTTTCTAAATTCTAAAGGTGTAATTTATAATGAATCAGACAATATCCATGTGGGACCTGGTTTCCTCTTAATTAAGGTTATTGGCATCATCCACTTTTCTCTAATTTTTTATTTAAAAAAAAAATTCTTCAAAACATGAAATGCAGACAGACTCAAAGGCTCCAAAATTTGAAGATGAGGACCCAGAGAGCTAAAAAACAAAAAAGGAAATAAAATACTTTAGTTTTTTTTTTTAAATTCTCTAGAAATTCATAATGTAGGGATATTGTAAATATTCCAGAAAATATGAACCATCTTTTAACTTTACTGATATGTTTCAGTGGCACTTTTGTTCCCTTTGAACAATATGGAATAAAAATTACCAAGGTGAGCCATTGACACAGCTACAAAATGAAGAGACCTTAAGTTTTATTTTTAGCAGTACATTTTCCACTTAGAGGAGTGAAGACCTTTAGAGAAATCTTTCCTGATAAAATTTCTACCACAACATACATAATCAGTATTCCATACAATATCAGAAGGAGGCCTATAAAATTAATCATACTATTTTAAATTCCTTCTCCCATCTTGAATGGAATGGTAGTTCATACAAACATGATGGTTTACGGTAAATATACCCTCTGAAGGAGCCAGGTGTGTGGGACCTAATCAGTAGTTAAATTAGGATCTGAAATAAAGAGGGAGAGGGGTCTGGTTTTTGTTTTTATTTTTGGCTCAGTCCATCAAGTATGAAACTATGATGGTCATGTATCTTTGAAGTATAGAGGAAACTCTTTAGCTTTGTGTTTAAAACACTTTATTTATTTGGCAGAATCCAAAAGTTCAAAAAAAAATTTTAACTGGTGGAGAAATTCCCTTGAAAGTAAAGTTCTGGATGAGAAAGTAAAAAAGAGACCTGGGCACACACGATTAAATTGGGTGTGTATGAAAGACATTCAGAATTTATGGTAAGAATAGGGTAGATAATCGTTTTGAGTTTTTGACTAAAAAGTGGTAACTGAAGCTGGGAGAAAAGGAAAGCATCTTTGTGTCGAGAGGTGTTTGGAAAGTAGTAAATGTTTGTGTTTTAAATGGCAGTGAACATAAGCAGGACAGATGGGACCATAAACTGGGAATAGGAGAGGGTGGGGCAATTACTTGGAGAATTAGATATCAGGGACTACGCTTGCACCTAGGAAATTTTTTCCCTTTTTCCTAACTAGGATACACCACAATTTATTAGTAGAACATAAAGTTTAAATATTTCTTCTACTAAATCAATAATAAGAGAATATAAAAGTCAGATTAAGCAGGAATCCCCATCTCTCTGCCATCCATCCTTAAAGAAGTCTAACTGCCTCCAGGACTCGCAATCAGACAATACCTCATGTGGGTCTCCAGTCCTACAGGCATGTGCCTTGGTGAACTGGCCACAGTTCAACAGAAATTACTCTGCAATTTCAACCTCTTTTATGATGAAAACATCACATGGCACTACAAAAGTGCCTGAATACAGAATCAAACGGCAAAAGTTCTTGTTGGCCACTAAAAAGTATGCGCATATGTATGAGCACTTTCCCTCTCTGGGCCTCAAGTTCCTCACTGAGTCCTTTTCAACCCTAACATTTAGTGACTCCAGGACCTGAGGACGCAATCTAACCCCAGCTCTGTCCTCTGCTGAGCTCCCGAACTGGCACTTCCTTCCCTTGGAGGCTAAGGTTAGGCAGGCCAACCCACCTCCTGGCAAACCACCAGAAAGGATCGAAGCAAAAGTGTCTTCATGGGAAAATAATCATTTTTTAGGCTTTCATAAGAAGAGAACAAAATATTCACAAAACTATACACTTTGAAACAGAATCATCAATTAGCTGCCACCAAAATACACTGCTTTGGACTTGAAAATAATCTTTGATGGGGATAACTTATTACTTTATTTAATTACAGTTCTTATGAGAGATATTCCAGGAAGCAGCAGCCCTAAATAATTTCTTTAGGTCTTAACTCCCTTTGATTCATTCATTTACCTCCCAGCCACACAGAGAGAAAGCAAGAAAGAGAGAAAGGGGCTACATATGGTAATGTGTATCCTATTATCTAATAAATTAAGTCATACTATTCAGGAAAAAAAAATCAACTTTTTCCTAGCCTTGAACTCATGACCCTATCATCTGGATCTTTATAAAAGAAAAATCGAAAATAATGAGCACTGTCCCCAGAGCAGTTTTACCAAAGAAGGCAAAAACATTTTTCATATGACCATTTTACGTGGTCTCATTAACCTCTCTTTTGCAAATTCACCCCCTAAAAAGAAAGGACATGACAACACCTATAAATCTATTCTTGCGGGGAATTAATATACTATGTAATTAATTCATGTTCCTTCATTTTAATTATCACTAGTTTTTATGTTTGACTTTGGTGGAAATAAATTAGCCTTTTAATTCTAAGTTGTTATTTTCTCAAAATAATCATTTCTCTGACCCAGGCAGTGTTCTGTAACACCCACTCTCTCACTGCAGTAATTATCCTTCTTTTCTGATTAACTTTCTCATAAATAGGAGGAAGCCCAGGAAAGGGAGTGAACCCTGCCTAGTACATCCTTGTGCCCACTCCCTCATTCTTCTATCCTACACAATCTTCTCATGCCCACTGCCCTACCAGTCCTGTGTCCTGTTGTTGGGAGGCACTGCTCTTAGCCAGCTATTAGCACTGGAAATTGAGCTGATAAAGTAATCCTTACCACAGGGTTTGCCACTAAAAACTTGACTTCTGTTACCCCTACCAGTAACGTCTGCATTTTAGCTGGAGAAATGTCCTCCCTAGAAAACCACTATATGATGAGCAGGCCAGAAAAGGGATGAGGTTCCTTCGATGACATTGCTATCCCACATTCCAACTTTTTCCATGCAATTATCAGATTCAGCTAAAAGTACCAAACTATGGGCTCTCCCATTCCATAAGTAAAGACAAACAATAAATCATTACAGGAGAAAATGCCTAGCCTCCTTAATGATGAAATGCAGAATAAAACAACTGCACTACCCTGTCATTCTGGAGTCCAAAATGACTGCATAAACAAGAGGTACACAACATTAGACCTGATCATGTCACTTTGGGTTTAATTCCAAGAAAATAATCCCAAAGCAAAATAATCGTTTGTATCAAGATGCCTATATCATGCTGTTTATGATAATAAACAATTAGAAACTAGCCAATTTATAACAGTGAAAGGTTAAGTACATTATATCATACCAGTGAATGCCTTACTAATGTTAAAAGACAGTACATGTGAAGTTTATTTTGCAAGATGATTAAGATCCAGAGATCTGCAGTACAAAGTCATACCTATACTTAATAATACTGTGTGATTATATACTGAAAAAAGTTGTTGAGGGTAGAGCTCATGTTAAATGTCCTTACCACAAAATAGAAGACAGTACCTACGAAAGCACATAGTTTTTAAAATCATATATAAAATAATGCTAAGTAGGAAAAGTTAAACATCATATTACACACTGTTTACAACAATGCAAAGTGTACAAACACACAGATAAAAATTGGAAGGAAACATAATGTTTTAAACAGAGATTTAAATGAATTATATTCCCTTTTCTCTGCTAAATTGATTCAGTGTTTAATGACTTTTAAAAAAAATCAAAATAGTGGACAAAGGGGAGGAGGACAGGTCCTCAGATACAAATGCCACCAGGAGTTTTGACTTGCACAAAGAGCATGATTCTTATGTTCAATGATAACTCAATGTCTCAGCCCTGTCGGTGGTCAGGCTCCACCACACTCCCACCCAGTCAGGCAGAGTTGATTGATTACTTCAATAGAACTAGCCGAACAGAAACAGACATGGGTCAGTAGATTTTTACCACTGGGGCTACATTACATTTATATATGAGATACAGCCAAAGATCTTCACAGCAAGCTCAGTCCTCTATATTTCCCTAAAGCTATGTCTACACTAGCCAATGACATCTGAAATTAATCAAAAACTATGCAGAGCTGCTCTATCTTTGCTATTGCTAGCTATAGTTCACAACTACACATTATAAAATCATTCCTTCTCCATTAAAGTACAAAAATAGATAACAATAGCATGCTAATTAGTGCCTTAATCCCTGCTCAAAATAGCACAGCTTACAAAACAATTCTGGCTGTTCCTATATAATATCAACAAAAACTCAAATGTCCACAGCACTTTATAGTGTATAAAATACTGCTGTAAACATTAGTTTATGCCACCCCAAGATTCTTACATTAGTTAACATTCAGTTTAGCTTACATTAAAATGGAGTGTCAAGTTCTAGCAGCTTTCTAATTGCAAAAAATAACTAGGTAATTAGCAGAAGTATATTTAGAAGAACTAGTTCTCAGACAGCTATGATATGAAAAATGAAATTACTAAACCCAACAATTCTGTTAATACAAAGTAAGGTGGATGGGTATCAAATCCACCATAAATCTCATTATTTGTCATATGTCCTTTTAATGCTTATGTATTGCAGTGGCGGGGGGTGGGGTGCAGTTTAGCATTCATTCCTAAATACAGCAACTCAACTTTCATAACTACTGTAATTCAGCAGTAGGTACGAAAGCATTTACTCAGTGTTGACTATGTGCCAAACTCCAGCATATATAAAAAGATAAATAAGACAACATCCCTACCTCCAGTTACTGAGACAAGGCTATAGGACAGCCGTATTGAGCTTGTGATCAACTGAGGCCCTCAAACTTTGGGGTGACAGAACACATGAGTTTATTTCTTTTCTCACCAAGATTCCAATACCTTTATAATAAAAGGATAAAGATAGCATACAAACACACAAGCAGAGAATGGAAGAAGAGCCATCGACAAACAAAGATTAAAAGATTTCTACAAAAGCAGGTACAAAATAGTGCCTAAAGAAGCAGGGTAAAGAAACTCTGTAGAAGATTCATCTTTGGGGGACCTACAGCTTAGGAAGGAGCTGACCTGCCCTGCAGAAACCAAGATAGCCTCCAGGTGCAGAACTGCGGGGTACTCTAAGCATGATGTAGGGGCTGCCAACAATGGGTACTAATTAGTCGGGACTAAGAAAAAGTTACAGAATAGACTGCTGACTCCTCTTCCCCATTGTCCCATCACTGAGGGCTAAATTACCAGGTTTCTGGATCTCAGGCTAATACAAGAAGATGTATCGAAATGAAGGGCATAAGTTTTCATATTGAAAAGAGCCACCACATAAACAAGAAAATGAATTTTCAAAGGTCCACACTTAGATTGCATTAAAACGTTTAGAACACCAAGGATAATGAGAAGAACCTATGAGCTTCCAGAGAGAAAAATAAAGTCATCTACAAAAAATGAAAAATCAGATTGGCATCAGACTTTTCATCAGAGTCATAGAGGCTAAAAGATCATGAGAAATGCCTTCCAGTTACAATGTGGAAATTCTTCTTAGTCTAGAAGCCACACCTTGTTAACCCTGTAATCAGCAGGACAGAATAAAGATATTATTAGATATTTATGGGAAGAACAGACATTATTAGAAATGTGTCGACTAATAATTCATAAAGTTTACCTTTCATTCACTCTTCTTTTGGGAATAACTTGAAATGTTGCTCAAAGCTAGATGGCAAAGCAGAAAGAAAAAGGCATTACATTACCAAAACTGGATTCAGGCAAGAAGATCAATGAAAGGTCATCCCAGGGTGACAGCTGTACAGCTGATCCAGGGTCAATCAACCCAGAAAAGAGTAGCAGACAGGCAGAAGAATCATGGATTCCTCTTCAATAAGGGATTTCACAGATTTGACACTCTCCTGGGTATCAGAGAGTAAAGACACTAGAAAAACTTAGGAAGGTCACATAGGCAGACAATGAAAGGGAAAAAAAGACTAGTAGAAACTGTAATACTTCTTTATAGGAAAGGAAATATAATAATCATATACCACTTGGCTCCTCAGTGAACAATATTTACTTGTTCATCATAATGTAAAAAGTACAGTTTTCAACTTTTAAAATTTAAGCATAAAGAAATCACTGATAACTTAATTATGGATAAAGAACAAAATGTAGAAGTTATTGACATTGATAATATAAAAATTTTAAAAACAAATGTTAACAATTGGAAGAAGAATGATAAAAAGGATAGCTGAAGGGAGTACAGGGATACTATGAATCCTCATCTCACAAAATGAGGAATCAAGAGACATCATCTATAGTTGACAACTGATATACTTTGGATATTTGTCCCTGCCCAAATCTTATGTTGAATTATATTCCCCAATGCTGGAGGTGGGGTCTGGCGGGAGGCGCTTGGATCATGGAGCAGATCCCTCATGGCTTGGTGCCATCTTCATGATAGTGAGTTCTCACAAGATCTGGTCATTTAAGTGTATGCCACCTCCCCACCCCCAAGTCTCTGTCACTTGCTCCTACTTTCCCCATATGACATGCCTGTTCCCTCTTTGCCTTCTGTCATGATTGTAAGCTTCCTGAGGCCTCCCTAGAAGCCAAGCAGATGCCAGTACCATGCTTCCTGTAAAGCCTGTAGAACCATGAGCCAATTAAACCTCTTTTCCTTATACATTACCCAGTGCCAGATATTTATAGCAATGCAACAATGGTCTGAAACAACACAAAAAGCAAAGCACCAGTTGACCACTTAAAGTTAAGAATTTAACCAACAGAGGAATTATAAATACTGACAGACCTGTTTTGGGAAATGAAAGTTTAGTGAAGTAGGGTGACATAGGGATATACACTTTCTTTATCATAGCATGAAGTCAACAAATAAGGACAAGAATTGATAAATCAGGTAATAGTATACAATTACATAAAATGGAGTGGAGAAATGATTTTTGTATTTGCTTATACATTAATATGAAATATTTTCTGAAGAGATAAGAGTTCAGTGATTTTTCGGGCCGGGCGCGGTGGCTCACGCCTATAATCCCAGCACTTTGGGAAGCCGAGGTGGGTGGATCACGAGGCAGGAGATCGAGACTATCCTGGCTAACATGGTGAAACCCTGTCTGCACTAAAATATAAAAATGAAAAAATTAGTCAGGTGTGGTGGCGGGCACCTGTAGTCCCAGCTACTCGGGAGGTTGAGGCAGGAGAATGGCGTGAACCCGGGAGGCGGAGGTTGCAGTGAGCCCAGATCGCGCCTCTGCACTCCAGCCTGGGCGACAGAGCGAGACTCCGTATCCAAAAAAAAAAAAAAGAGTTCAGTGATTTTTCTGTGTTTAGAGGAGATGTCTCAGTACATATATTTTTATGCTTTTCATTTCTGAACCATGTAAATAAGTCACATTTTAAAACAATTAGACATATTAAGTTTAAAACATAAAAATATATTATTTAGCAATATGCAAGCAACTGCTCAATGAAACAACTATAAGATGTAAAAGTGGTTTCTTCTTCAGATGGAAAATAGTAACCAGTGAACTAGTGTTTTTCATTATAAACTCACTTGCATTTTTAACAATTTATGATTATGAATTTTCATTGAAAAAATGCATAAAAGTAAAGAAAAATCTCATATTGAATAACAGGCTTCTTTAAGAAAGGAAGCCTTGAGAGGAAGCAGTTGTCCCACAAGAATACAAATAATGAATCATCCTCTACAGTCTCCTCTCTCCCATTTTCTCCATGGCTTCCTCTTCTCTGTTCCTCCCAAGAGATATTCATAATTACAACAGAATTTCCAATAAAAGATGCTTCAACACTAAAAATAATATAAAAATATATTTAATGCTTTAAAGACTTAATAAAGTTAATAAAAATGAATTTTTCTCCTTTAAAACTTTTATAAATGAGGCAGGAAGCAGATGTAAACTGTTGCATTACTCGTCATTAAAATAAATGGAAACTTAAATTACTGTATCAACTTTTACAGAACATATTGCCAATCATAAAATGTTTTATTATGCACAATTAGTAACTGATGATAGTATAAAATATGTCTAAAATTATTATCAAAAACATTTCCTTCAATAAATACAAAATACAAAATCTAACGTTGAGAGTAAAATTGTAAATTCAGGAGTCCCAGAGGCTGTCCCAAAACAATGAGTAGCTATTTGTGTGAACCTGGTCAAGTAAGCTCTGCTCTCTTTCTTCTTCACTTCACTTCTTCATTTGTAAAGTGAGTTGGGTAAACTCAATCATCTCTAAAATACCTGCCAGCTCCAATCTTTTTTTTTTTTTTTTTACTTCTCAGGCCATGTACTAGTGAACATTTAACAGCAAAAGATCACTTAGTGAATGTAACCAGTTCATAGCCATTAACATCTACTTATTCTGAAAGTCAGATGAACTATAATAGCCTATAAACCACATCACGTTGTTGAATCTGAGTGAGGTTACTGAGGTTTTTTCAAAGTGCTGCCTCTAGATTCTAGTTTGTTTATTCAATCGATCATTTGATATGTCCTGGGGTAGCAGATCGAGGACCTAAGTGTGAATTTTGCTTTTATTCCTATTAAATTTCATCATGTTTAGTTCATTAATCCAACTTATTGACATACTGAATCCTGATACTATTACCCATCATATTAATTTTCAGTTCCAATCCATGCCACCTATAATGGCATTCTACCTAAAATACTAATGTAAAAGTTGAATAAGAAAACACAAGAGGGCTGGGCGCGGTGGCAAAAGCCTGTAATCCCAGCACTTTGGGAGGCCGAGATGGGCGGATCACGAGGTCAGGAGATCGAGACCATCCTAGCTAACACGGTGAAACCCCGTCTCTACTAAAAAATACAAAAAACTAGCCGGGCGAAGTGGTGGGCGCCTGTAGTTCCAGCTACTCGGGAGGCTGAGGCAGGAGAATGGCGTAAACCTGGGAGGCGGAGCTTGCAGTGAGCGGAGATCCGGCCACTGCACTCCAGCCTGGACGACAGAGCAAGACTCCGTCTCAAAAAAAAAAAAAAAGAAAAAGAAAACACAAGAGAACACCAGAGAGATGGTGGAACAGATGCACGTAGCTCCCAACAGAGACAGTAATTTCAGAGCCCTCTACAGCAAAAGTGCCTTTAATGGAAGCTTGAAGACCCAAGTAAGAGACTGTGAAACTCCAGTGGAGCACAAGGCCTAGGAGCACCTTTTGATAGGACAGCACTGCACCCAGGTGACAGACTCTCCTACCATGGCCCTAGCTCTAGAGCCAAAAATGGCTTCCATACTCCTGTGGACTCAGCTACAGCTCTGTTTGATCATTGTCTTTCTATTAGAAACATTCACCCTGGGACCCAGAAAAAATCACACCCACTCGTGCCATGGATGATAAACCTACAGACCTCAGCTCTACCTGTGGATCAGAAACAGCCAAGAGACTTGGCTTCAGTCCCTCTCAGCAGCAGTCAGAGATTAGTCCAGCTGATCTACTAGGGTCCCAGAGAGAGCTGTATCTAAGTCCCTGGAGCAGGGTTGCTGACTTCAGTCCCACAAAAAAACCCTGAAATGGCTCTGAGACTGGCTACAGTCCCTCTCAATGGTGGTCAGAGGTAAGTCATGCCAGCAGCACTGAGACAAGATGGAGACATGCCTTCCTGAGTCTTCCAGGTAGCACTGCTGACCTTAGACCCAGCTGTGGGCCCTAAAGCAAACCTGCAACTCAGTTTCAGCCTTCTTCAACCATAGACCAGGGCAATAATGCTTGCCCAGGGACCCAACCAGTGACCCAGTGGGAAGATGTCCCAGGGACCCAGAGAAAAACACAACTGTCTGTGAACCTAGTAATCAAGCCTGCTCTCTACAGACCCTAAAGCAGACCTTCAACCCAGAACTAGCCTTGTAGACCAAAGTCCTGGAGATAGTCCAGTCCACCCAGAGACCAAAGAGCAGGATCCATGCCCACTAAACCACCTGGTAACAGGCTGGCCACCCACAGGCCCCACTGCAGAAGGAGTAGCAGCCACATGACCCAGCTCCAATCCCATTAAAACTAGAAGAAAAGAAGGCAAAATAAAATAATTATGACAGGGCTGACAGGACAATTGTGGATTAAGCCTCAGTTCTTTTTAAAAGAGTTACCTTGAAGATAAATCTTGACTCCAGCTTTAGAGGAATTAAGGAAACCTTGATGAACAGTAGAAGGAATCACATGTGAAATTCCTTGAATAAAAATTTACTGGCTTTAAGTAATTTTGTCTAATATATAACACATAATTTTAAAAACTCTTCCCAAAAAAAAGACTAGAAGATCTGCTTGCTCCTTCACATGCAGACACCAACACAAGACTACAGGGATAACAAAGAATCAGGCAATTATGACACCACCAAAGGAAACTAATAAAGCTCCAACAATCAACTCCAAAGAAATGGAGATCTAATAACTGCTTGAAAGAGAATTTAAAATAATAATATTAATGAAGCTCAATGAGATGCAAAACAATACAATTAGACAACTAAATGAATTTAGGAAGACAATTCATGAACAAAATAATAAATGTAATAAATATATAGAAACATAAAATAAAAAAGAACCAAGAAGATATCCTGGAGCTGAAGAATACAACACACCTGGAAAATTCAAGAGTGCTTCAACAACAGACTCTATCATGCAGAAGAAAGAATGTGCAAACTCAAATATAGATAGGTCATCTGAAATTAGCCAATTATAGGGGAAAAAAGGAAAAATAATGAAAAAGAGCGAAGAAAGGGTAAGGGGCCTATGGGAAACTATCAAGCATATAAATATACAAGTTATGGGAATTCCAGAAGGCAAACAGAGCTAGAAGGGACCAGAAAGCTTATTTAAAGAAATCATCTGAAAACTCCACAAATCTCATAAGAGATACACACATCTAGATTAATGAAGCTCAAAGGATTCCAAACAAGATCAATCCAAAGAAGGACAGTCCAAGGCACATTATAATCAAATTGTCCAAAGTCAGCCAGGTGTAGTGGTTCATGTCTGGAATCCCAACACTTTGGGAAGTCAAGGTGGGCAGATCACTTGAGGCCAGGAGTTCAAGACCAGCCTGGCCAACATGAGAAAATCCCATCTCTGATAAAAATATAAAAAATAGTCAGGTGTGGTGGTACACACCTGTAATCCCAGCTACTTGGGTGGCTGAGGGATGAGAATCACTTGAACCTAAGAGACAGAGGTTGCAGTGAGCTGAGATTATGTCACTGTACTTCAGCCTGGGCAACAGCATGAGAATCCATCTAAAAAAAAATACTGTTGAAAGTCAAAGACAAAGAGAAAATTTGAAAGCAGCAAAAGATAAGAAACTCATCGCATACAAGAAAACCCCCATAAAGGTATCAGTGGACTTCTCACCATAAACATTAAAACCAGAAGGAAATGGGTTAATATATTCAAAGTGCTGGATTTAAAACAAAACAAAACAAAAGTGCCAATCAAGAACACTATCCTCAGCAAAGCTGTATTACAGAAATGAATGACAAAAAGACATTCCCAGACAAATAAAAACTGAGAGTGCTCATCACCACTAGACTTGCCCTACAAAAAAAAAAAATGCTAAAGGGTGTTAAGTTGAAACAAAAAAAGCAAATGAACAAAATAAATATACATAAAAGTAAAAACTCAATGGTAATGGTAAATAGTCAAATTCAGAATATTCTAATATTGTAATGGTGGTGTGCAAATCACTGTTATGTATAATATAAAGGTTAAATGGCAAAACAATTAAAAATAACCATAGTTATAATAATTTGTTAAAGGATACACAATATAAAGAGATGTAAATTGTGATACAAAATGTAAAACAAGGCTGGGAGGTTGGGCATAAAAGTGTAGAGGTATTGTGTGCAATCAAAGTTAAGTTTATTTTATCAGCTTAAAATGAACTATCATAATTAAAACATGTTCTAGGTATGCCTCATGGTAACTACAAAGCAAAAACCTATAGTAAATATGCAAAAGATAAAGAGAAAAAAATCAAGTCTTATGCCACTAGAAAAAAATATCAAATCACAAAGGAAGAAAGCGAGAGAAGTAGAAAAGAACAAAGCCTTTACAAAACAAATAAAATGCCATGGTGATTCCTTACCTATTAATAATTACCTTGAATGCAAATACATTAGAGTCTCCAAAAGGTCAAAAGATATAAAGTGGTTGAATTAATTTTAAAAAGAAGACTTGATTATATGCTACCTACAAGAGACTCACTTCAGAAGCTTTAAGGACACACTCATGCAAATGAAAACCAAAAGAGAGCAGGGGTAGCTATATTAACATCAGACAAAATAGGTTTTAAGTCAAAAACTGTAAAAAGAGACAAAAAAGGTCATTACATAATGATAAAGTCAATTAATTCAGAGAATATAACAACTGTAAATATACATGCACCCACCATCAGAGTACCTATATATATAAAGCAAATATTAATAGATCTGAAGCAAAATACAGAGGGCAATGCAATAATAATAAGGGAAATACAGAAGGCAATACAATAATAATAAGAGACCTCAATATCCCACTTTCAACAATGGCCAGATTGTCCAGACAGAAAATCATTATGGAAAAAGTGGAGTTGAACTACACATGAGACCAACTGACACACATACATAGAACATTCTATTCAACAGCAGCAGAATACACAATCTTCTCAAGCACACATGGAACAATCTGCAGGACAGATCATATGTTAGGCCACAAACCAAATTTTAACAAATTTATGGAGACTGAAATCATATCAAGTATCTTTTCTAACCATGATGGCATGAAACCAGAAATCATAAACAGGAGGAATTTTGAAAAATTCACAAAAATATGGAAATCAACCAACATGCTTTTGAACAACTAGTGGGTCAAAGGAGAATCAAAAGAGAAATAAAAAAAATCTTGAGACAAACAAAAATGAAAACACAACTTACCAAAACTTATAGGATGCAGCAAAAGCAGTTCTATAAGGAAAATTTGTAACAATAAATGCCTACATTGTAAAAGAATAATTGTTTGAAGTAAACAACCTAATGTTATACCTCAAAGAACTAAAAAATTAAGAAAAAAACTAAGCACAAAGTTAATTTTAAAAAGTCATAACAAAGATCAGAGCAGAAATAAAATGTAAGCTAGAAAAACATTTAAAAATCAACAAACTAAGTTAGTTTTTTTTTGAAAGATGAAAGTTGACAAAAGTTTTGCTAGGCTAACTTAAAAAAGAGAAGAATGAAATAAATAAAATCAGAAATAAAAGAGGAGACATAACTGATACCATGAAAGTACAAATGATCATAAGAGACTACTATGAACATTATGTGCCAACAAATTGGATGACCTAGAAGTAAATTCCTAGAAACATATAACCTATGAATAATAAATTATGAAGAAATAGAAAATGTGAACAGACAGGTAACAAGTAAAGATATTAAATCAGTAATTAAAGATCTCCTATCAAAGAAAAGCCCAGGACCTGATGGCTTCAATGATGAATTCTACCAAACATTTAAATAAGCATTAATACCAATCCTTTTCAAACTCTTCCAAAAAATTGAAGAGGAAGGAACACTTCCAAACTTATTTTACTAAGTCATCATTACCCTGATATCAAAGCCAGACAAGGACACTACAAGAAAAGAAAATTACAGGCCAATATCCCTAATGAATATATATGCAAAAATCCTCAAAAAAATACTAGCACACCTAATTCAGCAGCACATTAAAAGGATAACTCACCATAATCAAGAGGATATATTCATGGAAAACAAGCATGGCTCAACAGATGCAAATCAATAAATGTGATATACTATATTAAAAGAATGAAGGACAAAAACCATACGATCATCTCAATAAGTGCAGAAAAAGCATTTGACAAAATTCAACATTCTTTTGTGATTAAAAGCTCTCAACAAATTAGGTATAGAAAGACTGTATCTCAACAAAATAAAGGTCATATGTGTTAGCTCATAACTAACACCATACTTAACCTTGAAAAGTTGAAAGCTTTTCCTCTAAGATCAGGAACAAGATATGGATGCCTATTCTTATCACTTCTGTTTAAAATAGTACTGAAAGTCCTAGCCAGAGCAATTAGACAAGAAAAAATAAAAATAAAATAAAAGACATCCAAATCTGAAAGGAAGAAGTTAAACTGTTACTATTTGCAGGTAACATAATCCTTTATATTAATTAACACTAAAGATTCCTCCAAAAGGCTGTTAGAACTAATAAACAAATTCAGTGAAATTGCAGGATACAAAATCAACATACAAAAATCAGTAATATTTCTATACACTAAAAACAAACTATCTGAAAAAGAAATCTAAAAACAATCTCATTTAGAATAGCATCAAAAAATTAAAATACTTAGGAATAAACTTAACTAAAGAGGTAAAAAGTCTGTATACAGAAAACTACACAACATTGATGAAAGAAATTGAAGAAGGCACAAATAAATGGAAAGGTGTCCCATGTTTATTGACTGAAAAAATTAATACTGTTAAAATGCCCATACTACCAAAAGGGAGCTACCAATTCAATGCAGTTACAGATTCAATGCAATCTCTATCAAAACTACAATGACATTTTCTACAGAAATAGGAAAAAAATCTGAAAATTAATATGGAAAACAAAAGACTCTGAATAGCCGATGTAGTCCTAGGCAATAAGAACAAAGTTGAAGGCATCACCCCATCTGATTTCAAAACCTACTACAAAGTGAAAATAATCAAAACAGTATGGTACAGGCAGAAAAAACAAACAAAAAACAACAACATAAAAAACAAGATACATAGACCAATGGAATAAGACAGATAACCCAGAAATAAACCCAAGGATATGTGGCATTATATGCATTATATGGTATTATATGCCCTAATTTTCAACAAGGGCACCAAGAAGTCACAACAGGGAAAAGACAGTCTCTTCAATAAATATCCACATGCAAAAGAATGAAATTGGATACTTATCTTACACCATACACAAAAATCAACTCAAAATGAATTAAAGACCTGAAGCTATAAAACTCTTAGAAGGAAATATAGGGGAAAAGCTCCTTGACACTGGTCTTGGCAATGATTAAAAAAAAAAAAAAAAAAAAGGATAATGCAGGCAACAAAAGCAAAAATAAACAAGTGGGACTATATCAAACTAAAAAGTTTCTGCACAGCAAAGGAAACAATCAAAAATAGAAAAAGAAGTCTATGGGTTGGGAGAAAATATTTGTAAACCATATATCAGAAAAGGGGTTAATATTTAAGGAACACACAAACTGAAGAGCAAAAACAATGAATAAACCAATTTAAAAATGGGCAAAGGATCTGAACATTTTTCCTAAAAACACCTAAAAATAACCAACAGATACTGTATACAAAAAGGTGCTCAATAGTGCTAATTATTAGAAAAATACACATCAAAACCACAATGAGAAATCATCTCACACCTGTTAGGATGGCTTTTGTCAAAAAGGCAAGAGAAAACAAGTGTGGGTAACCATGTAGAGAAATGGGAACCCTTGTACACTGTTGGTGGGCATGTAAGACTGCTGCAGCCACAGTAGAAAACAGTATGGGGGTTCCTAGAGAAATTAAAAATAGAACTACTATATGCCCCAGAAAATATCCCTCTTCTGGATATGTACCCAAAGGAAATGAAATCACCACCTCATGAAGATATCTGCACTCCTATGTTCACTGAAGCATTATTCACAATAGACAAGTTATAGAAAAAACTTAAGTATCCATTGACAGATGAATTTTAAAACTGTGCCACAATAAATATATATATATATAAATTAGTACATATATAAATTCGTGTGTATATATATGTGTGTGTGTGTGTGTGTGTCTGTGTGTGTGTGTGTGTGTGTGAATATTATTCAGCCTTTAAAAAGAGGGACATCCTGCCATTAAGGTAATATAGATAAACCAAGAGAACATTATACTAAGTGAAATAAGCCAGACACACGAGGACAATACTGCATAATCTCATTTATATGTGGATTCTAAAAGAAACAAAACTAAATTCATAGAAACAGAGTAGAATGGTGGTTACCAGGGCAGGGATCAGGAGAGGAGCTAATGGGAAGACGTAAGTCAAAGGGTACAAAGTTGCAATTATGAAGGATGAATAAGTCTAGAGACCTAAAGCACCACATGATGACCAGGTAATAATATTGTATTGTATGATGGAAATTCGCTAAGACAGTAGACTTTGAGAACTCTATTCACAACAAATACATATATACATACAGGCGACTATGTGAGATGATGAACATGTTAATTTGCTTGACTATAGTAATCACTTTGTTATGTACATGTATATCAAAACATCATAGTTAACACCTTAAATATTAAATAAGTAAATAATTAAGGAAATCCTGCAAAATGCAGAGCCAACACATTCCAAGTTGATGAGGAGCATGGTCATTTGACCAATTACTTGCACCAAGCTTGTATTTCTCCATTTGGCTATCATGATAAATGAATATAAACTCCATTTTCAGACTGGAAATCTTGCCAAAGACAGAATTGAGTTCTGATACAACCTGTCCTTAGTGAACCCACATTAGATGCTGGCTTTCTTCTCTGGGCTCTCATATCATCTGCTTAATTGTCGATTCTTAAAACTTTTTCGGGATGGGCATTAAGTTCCCCCATCTTCCTGGGGGAAGAATTCACCCTCTTTCCACTTGAAAAAAAAATCAGAATTTTTGTTCATTTTCATGATTTCCCAAAATCATTTTCTGTAGCTGTTCATAGATTTATTTACAATTCTCCTGATATCCTGGAATATAATTTCATTAAGGCCTAAAGATTTGAAATCAATGAGAGCTACACAATCTTTCATGTATCAGCTATGTTATTACCAAAAGCACTAAAAGATAAAAACCCCAACAAGAAATTGGTATGGACTGCAAACAAACTTCTTCACTAAAACAGAGACAGAGTGAATTAAAAAGAGAATAAGAATTCAAAGCAGTACCACGATATAAAAAAGGCAGCTCTGTGGTTTTAATTCTTTTTGAAAATATACAAAACAGTAACTTGCTTAAATGACTTGGTACCGCTTTTTAGTAACTATTACATATAAAAACTGCCCATCTGCAGAATGTAAGTGCTTGGCTAGGTTCCGTTCCTGGTCCTCTCTGCTTCTCTCTCTAAATGGACTTATCCTTTGAGAGCCATCTACTACTTAAATAACTACAGATTTATGTCTCTAACGTGATCTCTCCTAAAAACTGTAGACTTTCTATCTCCAGTGGTATACCTGGCTTTTCTTCCTAGACAGTCCACTTTAATCTCAGGGTCACCTTGCCCAAGCCAAACTATTTCATCTTTTTAAAAAATTAAAAGTCCCTATTTTCCCCTTCCCCAATTCTGTTACTAGTGACATTTATGCTTAACGATGTGCCTCACCTGAAATCTAAATAATCTCCATTCTTTCCTCTTTTGCATATCCAAATCAGTCACTAAGTTCATCAACCTTCCCTCTGTAGTATTTCTTGCATAATGCCTTCCTTTACATCTCACAATCGGAACTCCCATTCCACCTCCCATCACCTCACACAGCCTCTACAGTAGTTCCTCCTACCCCCTCACTACTGGTTTTCCAGACTGTAATCCCTCCCAGTTTCCAAAAGAAGAGCAACAAATCCAACTTCTCAAAACATGCTCCCATCAAGTCATTCCCAGAATCTACTGCTTCCAATGACCTCCCAACTTCCCCATCTTTTGAGCAAGGCCATCCCCAGTTCTCCTTTACTCACTGCCACCAAACCTTTGCATACATTCCCAGCTAGCACCCTTTTTACAAATGAATTCAGATATATCTAGTCCTCTTTTAGATCTTACCTCTCAGTCAAAGGCATAAATACATGTATAATGCAGGAATGAATAAAGGCTACCTACAAGGGTCTCAGAGTGAAACTGAGCCAACTCTGACAACTTGCACCTATGTGCAAGACCCTTTGCTAGGCACCGTAGAGAATATGAAGATTTGCATTTTGGTTAATCCAGACAAAACCACCACATATAACATCTTATAGGGAAATGCATCCCAATTGCCAGAGTAAGTTACAAACTTCTTGAGGGGCGAAAAATCACATTATGGGCTTGGTGCCACCTGTATCATAAAATAAGATGTCTGTCCCAACAGGCACATCAAAACTTGATTGTTTACTTGAATAAATATTGAACTTATTCTAAAAAAAAGAGAGCCACCTAGCGAAAGTCAACAACTAATTTTATTTGAACGCAAAAAACCTTTGACCTTAAACCTCCATCTGTATGTCTAAGATGTCTTATTTTTAAAGACAGATTCTTATCTGAGATGTTCGCAAATTTTGTTTTAAAGAAGTTAAATAAGATGAATTTTCAAAGATTCTTCGAATTCCTTAATTTCCTATGGGTTAGTTCCTTCTGTATGGCTCCTCTAAGTGATTGTGGGAATAGTTGCACCAAATACACCAAAGCATCCTAGTGGAAAATTGGCAAGCGATCTACAGCAGTTCCAGTTAGCTCAGGACCACTAGTAAAGATTTCTGCTTTTAGTTAAAGGGCAGTCCCATAAGATATTCTTTACCAGTATTCTAGAAAAGCAATGTGGTGTTAGCCCAACACAATACATGCCATCTAAGAATTATGTAACCATTTTCATATTAATCACTGCAGAATTATCTAATTAATATTTTATTTAAGACCACTGAGGAGGACGTTTCACATGACAAGAAATACATCTTAAATCCATCTTAGCCTTGCTTTAAAATGCGACCGTATGTATTGTGTACAGCTTTATGATGATTGGGACAAAACCCAAACACCTTTCTTCTGCAGTTCATGAAGGAAAGATTATAAAATACTGGGAAACATCATTTCGTTTTTTTTTTCTATGCACAGAGAATGAACGATAAGCCTTAAGCTATCAAAATGGTGGAGATGAAGGGAAGAGATTGACAATCAATGCATACAACATAAGATAGTACTGTAGTAATATGGTAAAGCTATTAGGATGTGAAAGGGGTGATTCTCCTCTACATTCTCTTATCCTGAGTAACAGCTCCCCAGAATAAAAGGGAAAATTTTCCCCAGTCAAAACACATAAATGGAAGATATAAATGTTTCCATTCTCCTACAAGAAAGACAGAAACTGATGCTTCCAGGTGCTAGGCATTTTCCGTTTTGCCAGGGGTAATCTTAGCATGCTCACATTCAGTAGTTCTTTGAGGAATATCCAAATAAAATTATTTTAGCTATTCTCATGAAGATGTTATACCCACCATCTAAAAGTTAGTAAGAATTAAGGATGAACATTAACAGTGCTAAGATTAAAATAAACCTTCACAGGGATAAAAGACTACATACTGGGTACAATGTACACTGCTCCAGTGACAGGTGCACCAAAATCTTAGAAATCACCACTAAAGAACTTATCCATGTAACAAAAAAATCACCCATACCCTCAAAACTATTGAAAAATAAACACATAAACCTTCATGGTTACAAACAAACAAACAGCTAACACAACTAAGGATCTCACGTTACTAAAATGCCGAATCAAGGCTCAGCCATGTTGTAGTATGTATCAGTATTGCATTCTTTTTTATTTCCCAATAATGTTTTATTGTATAAATATACCACATTTTTTAGCCCATTCATCAATTGATGGACATTTAGGTTTTTTCCACATTTTGACTATTATTAATAATGTTCCATGAACATTAGCGTACATGATTTTTATACGGACATATGTTTTTGCTTCTCTTGGAAGAGCAGAACTGCTGGTTCACATGGTAACTCTGTTTAAGAACTGCCAGACTTGTTTTCCAAAGAGGCTGCACCATTTCCATTCCCATCCGCAGTGTCTGAGGGTTCCAATTTTTCCACAACACTATTAACACTTGTGGTTATCTGTCTTTTTGATTCTAGCCATCCTAGTGGGTGTGAAGTGGTGTCTCACTGTGGCTTTGATTTACATTTCCCCTGATGGCTAATGATGTTGAGCATCTTTTGGCCATTTGTCCTTATGGGCCATTTGTATATGTTAGCTCTGAATTGTTCATAGATGCCCTTTATCAGGTCAGGGAAGTACTTTCTATTCCTTGTTTAATGAGTGTTTTCATCCTGAAGGGGTGTCACATTTTGTCAAGTATGTTTTCTGAATTTAGCGGCGATCATGTGATGTTTGATACCAGCTGTTTTTGTTTTGCATACTTATGAAGTCTACACAATTCTAAAAATGTGTAATGCATTTCAGATTTTTATAAAAAGGTTCAAATTTCGATGAAGTATAAACCCTAAAAATTATATCTGTTAAACAAAAATTATGGGAGGCCATTGTTTTAGACTGAACTTCTGCACCCGACCCCAAGAGACCAGACCAAACCAAAGTAGAGTCACTCTGGCTAAATGCCATATAATCAAACTGAAACTTTAAAGAAGCAGACAGATCCCAAAACAGACTGGGTTTTCCTGAAAACATGAGATTCCAGTCAACCTGAGTCAGTCCAATAAAGAAGTCTCCTCTGCTTTAACTAGAAAAAAAGTCACTGGAAGTAACCTGATATTAACCAGTCTTTTTTTTTTTCTATAGTTATTTCCTTGTTCCCACTTTCCAAACCTACTGTTCTGCCATTGCTCAGTGGGAGTCTCATTCTATTTTGTTGAATGGAGGCTGCCCCAATTTATGAATCACAAATAAAAGACAATTAGATTTATAACTAAATTTGTTGTAATTTTGTCTTTTGACACGTCTAAAATAAACATTTGGAGAAGTACATCAGTAATACTTTGCAAAAAATTTATCATGAAACCTGCATAAGGACTTTTGAATGATAAAAATTATAGTTTTGTTGTTGTTATTGTTGTTGTTCTACCAGTCTAATTTTTTGCGGTCCTACTTTTTCAGACTACTTCTTGACTACTTCTGTTCTTCAGAACAGCAACCCAAGCACACAATCAAAGTCTATGGACCACTGTACATAAGCCCAAATTAAACACAATTTCCATGTAGTTGAATATTACAGAAAGCAATTCAAATGAAATTGCAATGGTGTCATCAGAGGATCTGTGTTCAAGAGTCAAAATCCAACCAAATCCATACAATAGTAAAGAGGATAAAAGCACGTAGTTTCACAGATAGTTAAATATATCTAAGCCAAGTGTGTTTTAGGAAACCTGTATGAAACCTTTTAACTCAGTTAACTACTTTCTAGTATTTAACAAAATCATTTGAAAACAATAAGCTTTGTCTCCATGATTATACACAATCATTTTGTCAAAATATGTGAACACAGACAATGGCATGTTTTCCCCCTTGTGAAATTCAAATCTACTTGGAAATGGCATATTCTGTGCAGAATTTTTCAAAAGATGCTTAAAATATGTAAAGTGTATTAAACCAGTCCAAAGTAACAGACCTCCAAAATAATTAATGTACATTTTGAGGTTTTGGAAATTGTTCTGGCTAATGTGGCTGTTGCCAGCTAGAACTAGGAGATCAGGAAAAGCTTTCATGAAGAGTGTTTTTTACCATAGAAGAGAAACATTATAAGTAGCTTATCTTACACAGTCTTATTAAAAGAAAGCCTCACTGATATTAAGAACATTTCTTCTGTTTATTCTCAATGTTTACATTCAACCACTGAATCTTAAAATACAATGAAGAAAAAACCATGCCATTATTACTAAGATAATGTCAAAAATATCATTTAAAATCAATTTGGGGGACAAATATCTTCCAGGCATTAACCGAATCACGTATTTCCTAAAAACAATAACGCTTAAATACAATTTGCTTAATTTTGTGCTGTGTGTCCCCATCTCACCCCACTCCCAAAACCTAAGCTACTTATATTTAGATTTTTTGGTTCATGTTTAATTCTCCTGAGATTTCCAATATGGCATATATTCTCAGAATTTCAATCTACCTCTTTTTGGATACATAACAAGGAGAAAATGCTTACAAAATTTTAGAGATGTACAAGAACATAGACTATTGCATCATAGAAAGATGAGTCACTTTCCTCTTCACCCCAGTGTTCAGGATCCTTACACACTGGGACTGCACCACATGCAATGCAGTGGCCAAAAGGGACTCTTCTTCCACAAAACACTGCACTAATTCTCCAGTGTTCAGCTTTTCCACTTGAATGGAATAAAAACCCTTTTGAGAACAACAATTACAATCCCCTCATTTTTTTTCTCAGGCGCACTATTGGACTTCTTAGTGCATGCACAATGCAAATAAGGCAAGCTTCCTTTCACAGAGTGATTAATATGCAAAGACAGCCTGCTTTTTTAGTAGGATGTGAAGAACCACCAACAAGCCTTTCTAAGCCCAGAGGTTTCTACAATTATTTCCACTGTTTATTTTTAAACAGAAGATTACACAATAACACCAAGCGCTGTAGCTCTAATTTGCCAATATTTTGTAAACAATGACAATTTAGATTTTTAAACCTTTTGTATCATATTTAAATCTATGGTCAACTATTGATTCCAATGTATTAATTTTTTTTCCAAATCTCGGAAACTCATTTATATGAGACAAGACTCAAGCTATACTTTTTTATTAAGAAATTGTACTTCATTTTAAAACAGTGAATGATGATGTCTGGCATGAACTTTTGGAAAATGTGGTGATTTTTAAAATTTTTTATAAATTCCAAATGAAGACTAAGAAATGACATTTCTTTCATGGTAAAAAACAAAATCTGCTAGACAAATTCTAAAAGAGCTGTAATACTAGAAATTGGATTTTAATAGTAATCCATCTCACTTACATGTACGGTTATAAAGATTGCGAGTTTTCCAAATTGTTATTAAATTCATTATAAGACTGTTTTAATAGAAAATTTAACAAAATTTGTTCAATAAAACAATGCTACAAAGAAAATAATATCTTTGTAGAACAGATTAAACATATTTGCACATTTAAGGAGCATTTCTAATCACATTATTTCCTAGGTGATTTTTTTTTTTTACCAAAGTTTCCAAGAAAAAAACAAACTTATCTGATACGGTTGTTAGGCCTTCCTTAATAAAGATTTCACTTGTCTCATTTTTGGTCTTGGACTGTCTCCACGCACAAAGTATCATGACACAATTGTAGTCATAGAATTACCTGACATTGGCACCTAATGTTTTCAGCAAAAAATCATCAAAAACTCAAACATTTTGCTCTGAACATAAATTTTTAAAACCAATGCATTAAACATCAAAATGCAACTTTGATTTTTCTGTTCTTTTTTTAAAAAAACTTCTATAGATACAGTTTTAAGATAAAATGTTAGATATGGATAAGACTTACCACGTCAAATTGCATTTTAGCCAAAATATTTCAAAAATATATGTAGATCGATACCTATCATGGTCTACATCAAACCAATCTTCTCGCCAACAGTCCTAAATCCCAAGACACGTGACTCTAAGCAAACAATAATATCTACATACTTCCAGGTTGTATAGAATAGATATCAGCATCATTTCAAGAACATCAGCAAGTCATTCAAGACATTTTTGTTTCCCTGCAAAGTTCCAGTGTCCAGCTAGTACAAGGCACTTAAGCACCTGGATTCTCTAGACAGCCGTAGACACACAACCACTCCCACCAAATTCGTCTGTAGGTTTAAATTGTTTTCCTCCTTTGTACTTCTAAATTCTAAAAGTTCTCCTCCTTTGTACATTTAATAATTTTCAATAACTAAAAATTTATAATTAAAAAAGTATTGATTTATTTGTTCTAGTCTATAAATAAATAAAAAGATGAAAGTGAAGATTAAACTCACAGCAGAATGCATCATTTTAAATCTCTTAGGTTGAGCAAGTTAAGAGTATATAATTATATATATGATTTTATACTCACTTATCACAAACAAAAAGTCTAGTATTTAGAAATACATACATAAATTGTTAAAATAACTGCACATATTTATAATTTATGTTTTCTTCAAATATGTCCAATTATAAGTTTGTTATTGTGACTAAATAACTTTAACTGGGGTTTGTTTGTGAAAGTTATTCTGTTAATATTGCACAGGGCAGCAAAAATATAACTCAGTAATATATTGATTTACCTCCCAGTGACTTCAAAAGCATCTAGAGTGACTATCTCTAGAACACCAAACAGTGAATGATTTTTCTGGTTTTCTATTTAGATATAAAACTACCCTTAAATACCTAAATCAATTACTGTGTGCAATATTTATATTCTCAAAAATAATGCCTATGTCTAACTTGGCTATAAAGGAATACAAATAATAAAAATATTCTTTTTATGAGAAGGAAGGCAGGCGAATGAACTGCCTTCATGACCAGTTATCTTAATTGAGTCTGACTGGTAATTTAAATTCTGATTCCAAAGCCAATTTAGTTCAAAATGACCTCAAATGGTAATCTAGGGCAGTTCACTGACTCACTTTCAATCCCTTATCTTCAAAGAAAATCACATAATGTTCCTTTTTTACTTCATTATGACAGATGGTTTTCTTTGATGAAAATTTTAAATTTTAAACATGTGATGAGTAACTTTCAGTTACATACACAAAAGGAAAAAAACTCTGAGAAAAGAGTAAATAACTCTTATTTATCATTTTCTGACATTTCAAGATTGTCTTTTGTGTCATTCCACAGGAATAAATATTACAAGTGTAAACAAAAAACTTTCCGAATGTGGTCTAGAATTTTTCACAAAGCTACTGAATGGTATTCATCTTTTACCTCCAATTCCTAGACCAACTACATAGAACACGGGAATTATTTCATAAATACTGGATTAAGTCAATGTTTCTAGTGAACATTTAACTACCCAACAAGTCTGAGACATAGCCATTTGCCAATGTGCTCGTGAAATTGTTCCTGTTCTGATTTGCAAAATCACTGCCATGTCCACGTCTTTCTAGCTAAGAAATGTGGAATCTCAGGCCACCTTGGAATCTCTTGAGAATGCCTCAGTTCAGAAAAGTTTCCTTAAAACTCTTTAAATTGTCAATCTCTTGAAGTTGTCTGAACATTCCTCTTTTTGGGTTTTTGCCTTTGATGCACCCCTAGAGCATGTCGCTTTTCCTTTAAGAACTGCAAGCTTCTTTCAGTCTCAACGATTCTATCCTAAAACGTGCAAGATAAAAGATTTCAAAAAAGATTTTAAAAGTCTGCTTTGGACTTTAGCAATTAGAAACCCTGAAGGAGATAGGTCATCAGTGGGTTCTGAGTCTGCTCCAAAATTAAAGCCAATAGAGCCTCTCATACCACTCACTTCAAACACACACACACACACACACACACACACACACACACACACACACACACACAAACTGTAAGCTACAGGAGGGTGGCACCATGTATCTCTTCTCCTATACTCCCCTCACCCCAGCAGAAGGCTCAATTTTTATTAATAGAGAGACTGAACCAGATGCACTTTGTCCTTGGGTACACCAGACTTTGTTGTGGACAGAAACACCCTACTGAAAATAGGAGAATTAAATGAAATCTACACTACAGAAGGAAAAATACCCCCAATTCATTTCTTCCTATTCAGCTTAGAGAAAAACAGTATTCGGACTTATATCCTGCCTGCTGCAAAATTTTGGATTCTCCTAAGTCAATCAGTCCAAAAGAAAACGTAAGTACTCATGAATATACATGGATGTCCCCCAGCCAATGAACCAAGTTCCTGCATAGTCATTCAGCATGACACCCCACACTGAGCCCCACAGTTCTTCAGGGTCTCATTCTTTACTAACAGGCAGCCAGGGATCATTAGAATTTGAGGAGTTAAATGAAACAACATGAAACACAAAAGGAGATACTAGAGCAAACATAATAAAGAGGAATTCAGACAAAGAGACAAGCAGCAAGAGAAATGTTATGAACTTCTCAGCGATATGAAAGATACTGCATCAAGAAAGAAAAAGATGCTATGCTAGCTCTTCAGAGGCTTCTTTCCCTCACTTCCTCATTCTTCATGTTTCAAAGAATCAAGGTTGCCAGGTAAGTGACTTCCAGATTAATGAAGTGTCACCAATATGATCTTTAGCAGCAACCATTACTTAAATATACTAAATTTTATGGCTCCACCATTACAGTGAATTGACAGGTTTGATATTAACCCTATGCAAATGGAAAGGAGAATCTAGATAAACCACTTTTAATTGTTTAAATATTACTTTTGTCAAAATCAAGATCTACTAGGCTTTGCTTTCACAGGAGGTAAAATAGCTCCAAAATTAAGCATGGCATTTCCAACTCAGTTGCAATTCACAGTGATCCTGAACTCTCAGAAAACGAAAAGTAAATGGAAAATGTGATTCTCATTAGAATCAATACAAATACTTAAATGCAACACAAATTGTACATCCCTTCACGGTGAACTATAGCAAAAAGAAAGGACATGGGAAAAAAATTACTGAGCTCACTATGTGCCAGACAGTTGTATAAACTACCTCATTTCGTCTTCACAATAACCCTATTAATTGGGTATTATCCCTGATTCACAGAGAAATAAACTGATCACTGGAGATTAAATAACTGGCTCAAGGTCACGAAAAGCAGGAGAGTCACGGTTCGAAATGTAGGTCTGATACCACAGGTCTTTGGGGCACCCTGTGCAGTATGCATTGCCTCCAACACCAAAAGGAGATACTAAATTCAGAAAGAAAGATAATTTATAATTATGTACCCAAATCAAAGAGCTTTCATTGGATTTCCATCTTCTTATGCCCATGATAACAGGCCTTTAAGGCTGCTTAAAGTACACCTTTATGGTGTACTGTAAGTCCAATTCTCATATAGCAATTGCAGCTTAACTGGTGACTGGCAGCCTCTCATGTGAACAGAACGGACACTCAAACTGAAAATGAATAAAAGAACATTAGAAAAGTAATCAATCACTGATGTGCTGATCTGATAAAAACAACATGTCCAATTTGTAACATGCAGAACAAGCTTCAAAAGATTTTGCTATAGAAACATTTCGTAAAGATCTAGAAATAAATGTTTGAATACCATGGGCAATGAGGTAAGAAGACAAAACTGAATCTAAAAATAATCAACTCATATGATAAATGAAGTCACTGGGGAAAACCCCTAACTTTATTCATTTCCTCTGGCATAAAATTATCCTGCTGTCCTTTGCAAAGGTTGCTCATCACCTCTCCCCTCCCTCTGGCTCTTTTCCGTGGTGATGCATAGTTCAATGTGCCCAGGAACCTTCATGATGAAGCCGTCAACCAAACTAGCAGCTCTCCTTTCCTTCTTTCTTTGCCAAGCATCCGGGACATCAGCTCTTCCTCAGTATTTGACTCTAAGTAAAGAACTTGAATTTCACCATTCAACTGAAATCCCTCTAACATCACCACTCTCCTCTGACACAAATCCCAAGTTTCTACTTAATTCTCACCTTCTTTATACTTTTAACGACCCTTAGTACTGCTGCCCTTGTTTCTACCGCACTATTCATTTTGCAAAGCAACATGTGCTCATTATCAAAAACTCAGACAACATAAATAGTGATTTACCTTCTTCCAGTCTTGATTATAGAGTGAGTGAAAGAGGTGTTTTCTGACAAGATTGGGATTATACCTATATATACTATTTGTTTCCAACTTTTTTTCACTTCACTTTATTGTATTTTTCTAACCTTGGCTTTCGTGCCACTAAGCTCTGGTTCTTTCCATTTGTTCACTATCACCTTCTGAATTATAGGCAAAATATCATTCTGCGTGCTATATAAATAGTGCCACATAAATACCTGTGGATGTGATAAAAACCCTGCAAAGTACTGACCGTAACTCATGGTGTCTTTCTCTCCACTGAACATATAAAAATATAGATTAGATTCCTACCATCTTCGAGTCTTCTTGGTCTCTTTAACTGGGCTTCCTCCAGTCACCTCCCGAACATGGAACACACATACTTACCTCATCCACCCTTCCTCTCAGCGGGGCTAAATTCATCCTTCAAAGTCTCCTTCAACTCTCACCTAATGTGTGAATTCTCTGTGTTTATTTCATTCCCTCAAGTTTATAACTTTAAAGAGCTTTCTCTCTCTCTGTCATCTACCATTTGGGATCTATCATCCACCCTTGCTTGTTGCTTTGTCATTTCTAACATCTCAGCTATGCCCCTTTTATCCTTATCCAAGGTCATTACAAGTGTGTCTTTCCAAAATTATCTGCTCTAGAAAATATATCACAGTTGGGTTTCTTTAATCTAACAAGCACCTATGGCAGTATATAAAATTTGATTTTATGTAATTTTTCAGTTACATGTCTACTAATAAAATGTACAGCTGTAACTACCCCCTGGTTCCCAGGCAATATTTATCATGACTCTGAAACATTAAGTGCCTCATATTTTGGCTGTAGATGCTACCTGGTGTTCCCAGTTATCTTTTCATTCCCAGACAGTGAGCTCTGTAAGGTCAAGGTTTAGGGCACCGTGGTGTGCACCTTCAGTCCCAGCTACTCAGGAGGCTAAGGCAGGAGCTCAGGAGTTTGAGGCCATTCTGGGCAACAGTGAAATACCATTTCAAAAAAAGGTATAACATTTAGAGTTTGATTTGTTTTGTTTTTTCACACCCTGTTGTTAACTGATTGCATAGATGCTCAATACTTAATTTTGCTGTCATTTCTTCCTTCCCTCCCTCACAACCCATTCAGTTTCTATTCTATACCTTCTGATGTACTCTCATTCCATTGCAGACTGCTTTACCCTCTCTTTGATCCTACATTCTTCCTTCGATGACAGTAGCTTCCAAACCCTTTTGACCTGAGCCAAAAGAATGTATTTTCCATCACAACCAAGTTACATATTACACACACACACACACACAGAGAGAGAAAGAGAGACAGAAAATTTGAAGTACTCAAAGCAGTACTTCCCCTTACATAAAACACACTCTCTTTTTCCACTTCTCCTTCACTCGTTCTCTCTCTCCTTCCTCCCCTTTTTCCTTCCTCCCTTCCTTCTTTCTTGTTTAATGTATATGGAAGCCCATTAAATAGATTTCATCATCCATAGTTTGAAAAATACTGACCTACAGGTTAAGGTATTAGGAGGTCCAAACTTTTTCTAAAACCTAACCTGTCTCTTAATTTCTCCATCATATTTACAGTACCATGATTATTTAATTTCCTTGAGTTTGTAACTTCAAAGATCTTTCTCCCTCTCAGTCATCTACCATTTGGGATCTATCATCTACCCTTGGTTGCTTTGTTATTTCTAACATCTCAGCTATGCCCCTTTTATCCTTATTCAAAATCATTACAAGTGTATCTTTCCAAAATTACCTGCTTTAGAAAACATATCGTAGTTGGGTTTCCTTAATCAAACAAGCACCTCTAGCAGTACATAAAATTTGATTTTTATTTAATTTTTCAGCAACATGTCTACTAATAAAATGTATAAAATGTACAGCTGTGAAATATTTCATTTGCAATGCATTTCCCATATATTATCTTATTTTGTTATTATATTCAAATGAGGAAGTTACAGTTCAAAGAGGTTACATAACTGATATAAATTCACTTGGCTAGTTAGTAGCAGAGCAACTTTTTGAACCCACATCTTTTGAATCTAAGCCCAATGGTATCCTTTCCCCACATACAAGTGCTCCTACTAATTAAGCAAGATACTTTCATTGGACTTCACTGACCTCCCTTCTCCTAGTATCATCTAGTTGATGTTTCATGCAGCAATAAAAACCCTTTCGTTAGCCCTTCATTTTGTCCAACCACCATAGTGGATGCTATATAAAACCAGAATTCCCTTTAAGTGCTGCAGTGAACTCTATCAATTTGTTCCACTTAACTCTCTGCTAATTCCCAGCTAGTCCCAAACACACAGCCTGGCGCAGCACACGTTCAGTTGCTATTGCTGACTATACTCTTAAACATGTATATATTTTTACTTCTTCTATCATCTCCAGCAGGACCCCTCTCCTTTCTCTAACATTGAAGATTTAAATATGACTTGCCCCAAGATCCAACCTTTAACTGCTCTTCAATAGTAATTCTTTGGCCAGATCCATCTTATCCTATAGGAAAACAGGCCCTCTCTCCCTATTTATCTTCATATCCGTGGAGGTCCAGGTCAAGTTCTAGCTTTTCTATACCTTTTTTCCCCCCAATAGACATTAAAACCAATAGACGTGATTTTTGCCTCTCAATTTTCCCAATTATTACCTGCCTGCTTCATTTGGGCACTTATTGATATAATATCTTTCATGATTTCTTCACAACTTGAACTAAGTAAAAGTGCTTCCTCTCCAACCACCTGAAAGGGTCAGTATAGTAACCTTAAATCTATTTTGTTTTTCCTCTCAGCCTCTAGCACAGAACTTTGCACATCATATTCAGAGTACTGTACACCTTTTTAAACAAACATTTCAAATAAAATCTCTGACCACAGGGAACTTTTTTAAAGCACATAATGAGTACATACTTCATATCTGCTTTATGTATGTGGTTTCATTTCAGCTCACCAAGACCCACAATGGAAGTGTCATGAATCCCATTTTACAGATGGGGAAACAGGCTCAAACGACAGCAACTTGCAGAATGACAGGACGGTTCCTTCAGACCACAGCTCTGAATAGTGCCCTTCCTCCCCATCACTCCTCCCACACTTTGGTCAGACTCAGTCCAGAAGCCACAGGAACTCCTGTTTGCTTGGCACGTATTCAGATGCTATATATATTCAAATTATCCTTGCCTTAGAAAAGTATACAATTCAGACAACGAATGCAAGTTGCAGTCTCAGCTCCACCTGTGTAAGTCACTTAACCTTTTCTCAGTCTCAGTTTCCATTTAAAGACTTACAATCTGGACTTGCAGAATTTTTTTTTCTCCTTATCTCTGGCTACTCCTCCCCACTACTCTCACACTGTTCCCCATGTACAACCGGATTCATGTCTCAACCACTGCTCAGGCTGTCTGCTCTGCCCAGATCACCCTTTCTTCCTGCTCCATCTAATGAAAGCAACTCTTCCCCAAGCCCGGCTCGAGGGAGTCCCAGGCAGAATTAATCGCTTCCTTTCTTGTGGTCCAACAGCATTTACTTCATGCCTCTATTTATAAGTATAGTATGTCTCTCTCCTCTCCTTCCAGGTGGTAAGCTCTATAAAGGCAGATGTATATTTTCCTGGACTTTATAACGTGAAACTCCACACAATTCCTGAAGCTGTTTAACCTTCTCCAGACTTCACAAAGATTTGTTGAATTAAGGAATTCAGGAATGTTTGTTGTAATTCAACATTTGTTGAATTAAGTAGTCAATCAATCATGCCCTAAAATGAGAATACCATCTGTTCTTCCTATTTCACAGTTGTTTAAATGTTACATCCTCACCTCCCCAACCACCCAATCCCCCTTGATAATCTCTCATCCTGGGTTTTTCTTGGATTTTAATCTGAATATGTAATTATAATGTGTGTGTTACTTTTTAATGTCCATATTTCTCTGTACTACTAGACTGGAAACTCCATGAAAACAGGGACGATGTATGTCTAGTTCACCACTGTACTCCCAGCACCCAGTACAGAGCACGTACTCAGTCAATATTTACTAAATAATTAGTGTGAAGATTAAATGCATATCAAAGTGTTTTGTAAACCATAACATGATGATTAAGATATAATTATTGGTATTATATATCCAGTTTATCTCCTTTTAGATAGCTACGACAAAATCTTCAGTCTCCTCTCCAATATCATATGCCTTTAGCTGGCAAAACTACTTCCTGCCCTGCCAATCGGGCACTTATGTCTCACTCATTTGAATAATAATAGCAATTGCTTTATTTTATTCTAGTTAGTAACTTACAAGAATATCAGCAGTGACAAATATCAAATCAGCTCAGATCTCATTTAAAATTTTCTGTCAAATAAAAGTGAAATACTTCTTTCTAAAGACGACTTTGTGATTCTAAGATACGATTGTAATCTTCAAAGCACTACACAAACAAATTCTATGAGGTCCACGTTTAATAAACTGGAACAATTAGTTTATATTCCCAAGCAATGAGTCCAAGTGGACCAAAGGATAGTTGCTAAAGCAGGGCCAGAAGTTTTCAGGGTTCCTCAATTGCATGGACTCCTTCCAAGGCTCTGGGGGACCGGGACTTGGCAATGTGTTCTCATGGTCATGTATTCAACTAAACTTTTGCAAAAGCAAGAGAGTTTTGTATTTTCCTTAAAGAAGGCCCTCAAAATTGTATACCCTTCAGGCCCCACAAAACCTAGATCCACCCTTGTGCAGACGGTTTTCAACCTTACAATCTGGCCATTTTTTCTCTGAAGTATTCACAACCAACATGGAATTGCAGGCATATTTAGTGACCAACTTTTTAAGCCTAGTTCTAATCTCTGAAGGAGTCATGTTATCATAAAATCCTTTTTAAAATCCTTCTAAAAAGAGGGCACTATGTCTAAATAATTATTTTTTCCAGATCCATATATATCCTTCTTCCCCATTAATGAATACTGCTTACATGCACTGAAGTCCTAAGATCTCTAAAATATTTATAACTCTAACAAGTAGGCATTACTAATTTTCCAATCTCACGGAAGAGGAAACTGAAACTTGGACGAGTTAAATCATTTGTCCAAGATCAGACAGCTAGTAAGGGATATGTCTGGGGTTTCAATCCGGGGTTATCTACCTGTCTTAATCTCTAGTCTCTACTACTCCCAAGGTTCCCTGACTGCAGAAATTATGTCATCTCACTCCTTTTAATTCCCCACAGAGCAGATGATATAAAGCTGGCACTCAATAAACATATTTGATCAACTGTTTAAGAGAATACCTAATGTAACACAATCTCAAATACTGTGACATTACTACGAATATTCTTAAATGATGAGGTAATCAGATACCAAAGGGGGAGACTGATGTACAACAAAAGGCATTTTACACTTTATCTCAGGAATGACGCCAATAGAAAACGGAAAATCAGCTGTTACCTGGGTTTGCAGCTACAAATCAAAAAGTCCTCAGAGTACCAAGTGGAACATAGGTACCACAGAAGCCTTTTAAATCATATCAGCCACGCAATCTTTGAATTCAAGAAAGTGTTACATATATTTGGAAGAAAAAAGAATGCATAATGGGTTTATTACAATCTGTTTTCCAAAAGCACACATACACAAGATATACCAAATGGCTTATCCTTTTAGTGCAGTCCTCTTGGAGTCTCCAATTGCTTAGAAGCTAAATTAATACTGCAGGAAAGGAAAAGTGTGTCTACCTAACTGAAAATCCGTTAACTCAGTGGCTGGATGTAGACACGGCCTGAGAACGTTTTAAATGTAATGTATTGAAATTGGCTGAAAGGACGCCATTTGGCACCCAGACCAACATCAAAAGGCAATGTTCCTAATGAGCATCTGCAGCTGAGAGACAGTATTTCAACAACATGAAATGAAAGGGCATAATGGCACCACTGCCAATGCCAAATAATTTACATCCCTTTACATCAGCAAATGGTTTTAAGGTTTGACCCCAAGAGTTAATAACAAAAGAGGCTAGACGTAACAGGACTATGATCTTCAGATTGACTTCTGTATTCTGTTATCCTACCGTAAGTAGTAAGCATATCTACCCGTATTGGTAAAAAGAGTTTCACTACAATGTTTTCAAATAGTAAAAACTCTGGAGCTCATAGAAACCTAATCATTAGGATTCAGAGAGGTCCTTGGACATTTCCTCCTTCCTAAGAGGCCATCTCTTATAGTATTGCTCAGAGTCATTGAGTATATTATGAAATGTATAAAATTTTCTTCTTCCAAATTTTACTTAGAATTCTTTCTTTTCAACCAAAGGAATTTTCACCTTAGTGATTTTTATTAAAAGCTCAAATGACCTCATTTTACACAGCCACGTGATTAATGTTTTCAATTTTGTGTAGTTTGTAACCCAGTTTTAAGATTAGTAAAATGCTCCCTGTAATGTGACACCATTTCTTTTAAAGTTCCAGACGTTCCTTAGTCTCTATGTTACAACTGCTAAACTGAAAAATGATCAATTATGGAATTTCCATTAAAATATTTATCTTGACACCAGAAAACATGTGTGGGCCTAAAAACACAATGCTGAACTGGTACAGGAGAGCCTTTATAAAATGTCTTTGTCTCCTCCCAGTCTATGACTCTTCCCGCAGACTGATGGGGGCAGGTGCGATCCCTTCTCTCCCCGGCCTGCCAATTGGTTCTGCTCTCCATCACAAGCTCAAGATCCTAAGGGAAAGTGCAACCCATTCTTTACCAACAGGTACTCAATCATTTATTTTACACTAAGTCAGAAAGGACTGTCTGTAAAATGTCTTTGGAAGTCTGCCAGTAGTATTGAAGCCACTTTCAGTCTGGACAGCAGCCACAGTTCTTTAATACTAAAGACAAAAATATGAGAAATTTATCAAACTCATACTTAACAGAGGCTTCATCGCCTTGAAAAATTAAGTGGTTGCATCATAAATTCCAGAGTTCATATTTTAAGCAGTGTAAAGTTTACAAAATGCTCTCTATAATTTGAGAAACTGGGTTCTGTAGTGAACAAACACATGTCTAAAGATTAGCTTTTGAGTGACAAAATGGTGCTGTTTATTTTGAAAGGCAATTAAGACATTGTTCCTTGTGACAGAAAATACAGATATAGGTTACTTCCGTTAAATTACATATTACCTATCTGAGGAATTCAATTAATGATAAATGGATTCCAAACAGAAGCACTGTTCAAAACTTGAAATTTGGGGGTGCTACAGACTAATTTCTCCTTCTTATTGCTGCCTTCAGTAAACACCCACATCCCTTACAAATAGCACACCCACACCATTTTTTTTTTAAGCTTTGATGTGGGATTGTTTTTCTTTGCAATTACTATCTTAATTCTTGAACTATCAAACTCAAGAAACCAGTCACCAGTTAAATCAACATATTCTTAGTTTAATCAATTATCATAGTAAGACTTAGAGGAACCTCCTTTACTAAACAAGAATATGTCCTGCTATTTTCTGATATTCCAATTAAAAAAAAAATCTTAGATAAAGGTATTTGGAAGGAAGTTATCAGGTTCAATAATTTAGGGAAAGAAGGAAGGAGTTCATAAAGAATTAGCTTAAGCAAACAATCTGAGAGTAATGAAAGCTTAGCTAGGTTAGCAGATCTTTAAGACATTTATAGAGGGAATAGTAACTCAAAAACTTACATAAATCACAGCCCACATGTCTACAATGTCTGGATTATATTCCCTGTTTTTAATAACTCTGTTGGATTTTAAACAAATGATCAGTTATTAATATTTTTAAATATGCTAGTATTTATTGAAAGACAATAATCTTTCTAGTGTTTGGTTAGAGTTGTGAAAGGTTTTCCACATTCTTATACAGCTTTTATTACACTCAGTGAAATTCTGTTTAAAAACACACATTCTCAATCTTAAAACGAAAATCAACAAAAATATATGGTTCACTATAACTGTGCTCATAGTAAACTTTGTGGAAGCGCACCTTAATTTGCTTAGCGAGAGATATTATGGATACTACTTGATTTCAATGTTAGCTTTTGTAAAGTAGCTCTTTGTTCTTAACCGGTGTTATCTTGTTAGAAACCCAGTCCTATCCATTCCTTGACTCTTGCAAGTTTAACTGACACAAGACTAAAATTATCAAGTAAACATGTGATTTAACCATCCCAGATCGTTCAAGCAAACAATTCTTCAAAACATCCAAAATTTATACTAAACTCAAATTTACTATGCAATTGCACAACCTTTCATTGTATTTCCAGAGCAGAGGGCATCAAAAGAGGAGAGGGGCAGCCCATCGGACTCACTTGATATATTAAGGTTAGCTTGCCTTATATGTAAATTTTCATATGCACAGAGCGGAGCACACAAACTCAGTTACCACTGCCCTGGACATGTTACATTTGAGTCCAAAAAAAAAAAATCCTCAGATATATATATACATATGTATATATACTTGTGTGTTATATTTTCATTTTCATTCTGACCCTTTGACTTGAATTCTTTGATTTTTTTTTTTAAAAAAATATAGTACAAAAGACATTTTAATGGGAAATTATATCTCTTTGGAAAACCATTCGACTTCTTTCTTTTGTTAAGCAACCTTGTATGTGTTTCACGTTCTGCCTTCTTCCCATTCTCAAGGTACCAGGCCAGGAAAGAGGTCGCTTTCATTCCAGGGAACACTGGTCAGAATGCCTCCCCTGCCTGGGCCTCCACGAACATCCCAGTGGGAATTCCTGGGCCTGCAACTTCCACAGGATCCAAATACTGATGACTGTACCCATCACGGTGATGGAAAGGACTGCCAGGCGATCCCCCAAAAGGCCCACCAAAGATCCAGGTTCCATTGTCACGCTCCCACCTGAGGGCGAGGAGGTCTCAAAAACACCCCCTTCCCCCGCCCCGTGCGGACAGGTCGCGTCGCAGCACCCATGGGACCGCGGAAAGGGGCATAGCCGGGGTGGCCCCCGCCCAGGTGGCAGCGGAGACCCAGCGCCAGGCAGACTAGGCTTGGTCCCCACCCCTCCGGGCCCTGCCACGGCCCCGCCCCGCCGCCAGTAGCGCCCCCGGCCCGCGGCCGGCCAGTCAGCGCACGCGCGTCGGTGTGCCTGCCAGGGTGCCCTCCCCAGCGACGCGCTCATGCTCGGATTCCACGGCGCGAGAGTGAGCGCTGGCGGGGGCGGTGGGATGCTCCAAGTCGGCATGAAAGAGGCGAGAGTGGGCGAGCACGGGCGTCCGGACCAGGAGCACTCCAGGTGACCACCTAGTCTCCATTTTATTTCCTCAGAAACTGCCGGGCAGGCTGGGGACCGGCCGCAGGGCGGGGTTTCTCCTGGCGGTGACTGAGCGAGACCGTTAGGCTGGAGCACCGGGAGACCGTCCTGGCAGCTCCTGGCCGCCACCCGCCCCGCAATAAATGCCTCTCGCGGCTTCCCGCCCAGCCAGCCTCGCGCTGATTGGTCGCCATGGGAGGGACCCGAGTTGGCTGGAGGCGGCGGCCGAGCGCTGCTCCGGTGCCGCCTGCGGAGGGGGCTCACTGGGTGCTCCCTGACCCGCCCCTTGCGCTCCCCAGCCCGCCCCGTGCGCTCCCCAACCCGCCCCGTGCGCTCCCCAACCCAGGCTCGGCAGTCCAGAGAAGGTACAACGGTACCTGGCAGCGGCAACCGCGACACACAGCCCCTCCGCCCGGCTTTCCTCGGTCGCTTCCCAGCACACGTCCCCCCCCCCCCCCCCCCCCCGCCCAGAATGTCCGCCCAACCCACCCAGCTCTATGCGGCCCCTGCTTTTCTTCCTTCCCTCCCGTCCATCAGAGCCAAAGCGCAAATCCTTGGGTGGAGGTGGGGGGATGACAGCTGGAGGGGAGGGTGGGCACGCACAGAAGAATTTTCCAGGGAGGCCGGGATGAAAATAGCCAAAATGAAATGCACCTCCCTCCCCGCTGCCGAGGTTCTCTGGGCGGCGGCACAACCCCCGCCACCCGTGGCAGCATCACTACTGTCTTCCTCCCAGCTCCCTATTGTTCACACTTTGCCAGGATCAGGAACCTCGCCCAAAGAAAGGAGACAGGGCGAGGTGTTTCGGGCGGCTACCTGCCATTCTTCTCCCGCCCCGTGCAACACTGGGCACGAGGCGCGTGTAAAGGCACACGCGCGCACACAGGCGCACACACACCAGGCAGACCCGATCACGCCCTCCTCGCCCTCCGCCCCTCCGCACTTCCTCCTGTCAAAACGCAGCGCTCGACCCTCCCATCCTTCAGTGCTCGCGGCCGAGGGTAGGCTTTGCAACTAACCAGCAATTTGGAAAATGAAAAACTAACGTCATATCGACTGGGGTGCAACAACGGCCACACAGCCGTGCTATTCTGCCCATTTCGCCCCATTTTGCAAACCGTTATTTGGCTGGGGCGGAGGCGGCAAAGCAACGATCCTGACTTTATTAGACCCGGGGATATAACGATCTGGGGCGGCTGCCCTAGCCTTATTGTTCACTCTTCCCGGAGCCAGGACTGACAAGCCCCTTCCCCCTCGGAATCCGAGCCCGTGCAGCGGCACCACCCGAGCCGCGACGTCCCCCGCCCCGCCGCCCGCCTTTGGGGAAGGAGCGCTGCCCATCACCAGCGCGGCCGCTGAGCCAACAGGAGCCGACCCGCTCTGCTCCCACCGCCGCGGGCGCACAAAGTGGGAAGGGCGGACGCGCCGGAGGGGCGCTGGGCGCTGGCGGCGTGGGGAGGCAGCTCCCGTGCAGTGCAGCCCGGGAGGGAGCGGGGTTCGGCTGGGCAGCAAGGGCGACGCGCTCCTTTCACAGCTAAACGCAAATGACCAGCCTTAGCAGTCCACGTAAAACCACCCAAAATAATAGCGTTCCTCCTAGGAGTAGGAGGAAGGGGTAATTAGCAAACCAGATTGAGAATTAAAAAAAAAAAATGTACCTGCCGTTCCCAGGAAAAACAAAGTCCAGATGAGATTCTTAGTTTGCAGCATTGTAATCTGCTGGCTGTGAGGGATGTTCTTGCCGAGGTAAATTCTGTGCCCCCTCCCTTGCAGCGAGTGTGGACGGCGGCAGAGCGACAGACTTAGGGGCAGACAATTGCCAGGCTGAGTATGATTATTTTTGCAGAATTGTTTCCTGCCAGCGGCAGCCGAGCTGCGTTCACGCGCTGATCGGAGAATGAGTGACAGTCCCAGCCTCAGCACACTCGCAACTCGGAGATCCTTGCGCTGGCCCCGGTTCGTTTTGATGCAACTGGGATGGGAGCGAGGAGCGGGGGGCGGGGGTGAGAACCTCACTGTGTCCTTCCACCACGCCGGCCACAAATAGTGCCGAACATCAAGGAGGTAAGAGAGACAGGGAAGGCAGATGCGGAAGCCTGCAAAACGCGGCCTGGAGTTTTCGGGAGAGCCGGGCTCTTTCACACGCAGTCTCCCAGGGAGAGCTGGGATTTCTTTTCACACTTCTCCCCTACGCCTTCGCAGGCGCTCCTGCCTCCCAGCCTTCCTTAATCAGCAGTTTGCATATTTTGATAACTAGTAAATAATAGAAGCAAAATTTTAGATTTGGTTAGGTATTTAAAGTTGTCAATTCCCTCCATTTCGATTCTAAGATTCTTGCAACACAAGGATAGCCCAGGACTTAATTTTAAGTGCGGGAAATTAGAACTTTGGAGAGGGATGGGGGTTGCCGTTGCTGGGTGTTGTTTTGATATTGTTTGTTTGTTTTATCCTGACTGTGAAGTTTGCTGTCCCACAGGGAGACATACAACACCCTTCAGCAGATTCCCCTGGGAAGGAGGTGGGAAGAGACTTGAGTTAGAAGAAAACTCAGATGTTTGGAAGGGATTTCCAGAAATAACCCAAAGAAAATGTTTTCCTGTTTATAAATTCTGAAATCTGTGGTCTCTTTATTAAAATAGCCAAGACTTTTATATAGATATTATGATATAGAAGCAACATTAAATAATATTTTCTTACATGGGGACATTACCTTAATTCTTAAAGATATTAATGTAGAATATTACTGAGGTAACAACACTACTGAGGTACCAACACAATAGGCTTTAATTAAAATTCCAGCTGTGTTTTCAAAAGTAGGGGGTGGAGAGAGCAGGGTGAAAAGAAACATGTCTCAGCACCTGAAGGCTTGGATGTGTAAGGAACTAATGTGAGGAAGGTGTTCTAGATGTCAGGTTAACCTATTAGCCTAGAACACAGAAACCCTCTAACAGAGGAAGTGTGCGTAAGTTCAAAGGTACTAAAGCACTAATGTTACCGGGTACGCCCTTTTTCTTCAAAGGTCGGCCTCCCCACTCCTGTAGCAGATTTTTTGTTTTTTGTTTTGTTTTGTTTTGTTTTGTTTTGTTTTGTTTTGTTTTTTTGAGACGGAGCCTCGCTCTGTCGCCCAGGATGGAGTGCAGTGGCGCCATCTCTGCTCACTGCAACTTCCGTTCCGGTTCAAGCGATTCTCCTGCCTCAGCCTCCTGAGTAGCTGGGATTACAGGCGCATGCCACCACATCCAGCTAATTTTTGTATTTTTGTATTTCACCATGTTGGTCAGGCTTGTCTCGAACTCCTGACCTCATTATCTGCCCGCCTCAGACTCCTAAAGTGTTGGGATTACAGGCGTGAGCTACCGCGCCCAGCCACTGTAGCAGTTTTTAAAAGTCCATCCTCTGCTGGCAGACCATCCATCCTCCCTTACTGGACAGGGCCTCTCTCTTCCCTGCTTTCCTCCTCTATAATAGACCAAGTGGGCCACACCAGTACAGTGTAATTAGCCGGGACCCCTGAAAAGTGTTTATTCCCCCAAGTAAATCTTCTACAACGTTTACTTTGGGCTATTTCTTTCATACCAAGTATAAACAATTCAAAAATACAGAAAAGTAGAAAGAACTAAAAATAACCCCAAATCCCACGGATTCCAGAGATACTCATAGATTTTGTCTTCTGTATGTGCATATGATTTTTATAATTGATATAGTAGCAATTCGAATCCTGCTGTTTTTGCCTAACATTAGTATAAGCATTTATTCCTCTGGATCATTAAAAAGCTTTTCTAGATATTTTTATGGCTATGTAATATTTCTTCATATGGATGATTTTGCAATGGTTTCCCCATTTTTGGATACTTGTTTGTGGAGTTTGATAATATAAATAATGCTTTTTTGAACATCTTTCAACAAATATTTGTGGAGCAACCACTGGGTTTAGCCCTGTGCTGGATGCAGTGAATTATATACGTCTTTTTTTAATGGTTGCTGTGCTTACGTGTCTTTGATTTCAGACTTCTGCTTCTAACATCTAAAATCACCACATTAAATATTACAGATTTATGTAAATGAATGTTATCAGACTCTTTCCTTAAAAAAGAGGTTCTGATAGTGAGGAAAGATAGAGAGAACAGGCAGGGGGTGGAGTGGAGAGAGTGAAGGTTGGGGCCCCCAAAATAAAAATTTTTCCAGTTTTGCCCCAAGAGTGAGAGACACATCCTTCCCTGCAAACCTCCCTCCTTATAGTCCATGTCAGTAGAATTGAAAGACTCCTCACTATTTTTCTCCCCAGATGTCCCTATTTTTAGCTTTTCAGTGTAGACAAGTGTGGAAATCCAATCTCACTTCAGCATGACTGAATTTCTTTTTCTTCCCCTCTCTCTCTCCAGCCCCTCCCTACCCCGTGTGGTTGTTGATCTCTGTTGTAATGATTCATTCTAGAATGCTGCCCCAATCATTCCAGTCCACACTCCCGGTATCTCTCCCAAGTTCTTTTAACAGGTTGTGTCACTTGTCTCCAATTCTGTGTATCTCTGCTGGTCAGTGCCTACATCTCTAAGCTCTGTATTGCGTTTCAATCCCTCCCTGATCCTCATTTTAAAATGGGACAAAACTGTGACTTTCACTGGACCTCTCTCCCCAGAGGGAGGCCCAGGCTGTCAGGCACACATGAATGAGCATCTACAAAGTGAACATCCATGGGATTGAGGCAGAGGAAGGAGACTCCAGACTGTGCGTTAGAGAGAAAATTATTTAGAGAGGAAACAGAGAAAGGTCTAAGAAGACAGCCACAGCAAGGAGATGAGCTAGGAGGCCATGATAACTTTGGATGGGGTGACAGGGCCTAATTAAGAAAGCGACAGTGGGGTGGCTGGGCACAGTGGCTCATGCCTGTAATCCCAGCACTTTAGGAGGTCGAGGTGGGTGGATCACAAGGTCAGGAGTTCGAGACCAGCCTGGCCAATGTGGTGAACCCTTGTCTCTGCTAAAAATACAAAAAAATTAGCCGGGCATAGGGGCACGTGCCTGTAATCCCAGCTACCTGGGAGGCTGAGGCAGGAGAATTGCTTGAATCCGGCAGGCAGAGGTTACAGTGAGCCAAGATCACGCCACACCACTGCACTCCAGCCTGGGTGACAAAGCGAGACTCTGTCTCAAAAAAAAAAAAAAAAAAAAAAACGACAGTGGGAAAAGAAGCAAAAAGGAGCCCAGATTTGCAATTCCAAGATAAGATAAGAACAGCTAGAATGGGAATTGTGTGAAGATGGAAGTATGAGGCACAGGAAGAAATCCAAGTTCCTTTCATTCATTCAACAAATGTTTATGGAGTCTCAACTAAGTGCCTGGCACTGCTCTAGACACTGGGGATGTAGCCGGGGACAAAGTACAGCCTTTGCCCACATGGGCTTTCCTTCTTATGGGGGAAGACAGAGAATAAATCATTAAACATCTAGTAGTGTACAGGTTGTGATAAGTGCTAAGGAAAGCAATAATGAGAGATAAGAGTTCTGGGGCAGAGAGGGATTACCATTTTGTTTAGTGGATCTATATGGGTGTACATGACAGAGATCTCGAGAAAGTGATGACTGCTAAGGGTCCAGTGTGGGCGATTGAATAGTTGCTGGTAACATTGACAGGGAGCAGAAGAAGAGGGGCAGATTCAGAACAGGTGATAAGCAAAGAAACAATGATGTCAGCTCTGCACATACTAAGTCTGAGATGTTTCAGAGACATCCAAGTGGAAATGTGTAGAAGACAGACAGAGGGCCCACAGAGCATCAGTGTTTAAGGTACAGGCAGAAGGACTTACCAATGAAATACTGAAAAACAGACAGCTAGAAAGGAAATTGAAATATGACAGTGTCACAAAACCTAAAGAAGAAAGCTTTGAGGTGGTCAAAAAAGAGGAAGATTTAAAAGAATTTCCTGAATTTGACCATTGGAAAGTCCTTAGTGGCCCCTGGGGGAACAGTATTCATGGAATGGAGGGCAAGGGAGACATCATGGTCCCAGGAATGAAAGGGAGGGGAGGAGAGAGAAGCCGGGGGTGTGGACACTCTCTCCAGCAGTGTGATGTTGAAAGAGTAGTGGGATAATGACAGGGAGGCAAGCTTGTGAGAGAAGGAGGCTTAGAAGAGAGTTTTCTTCTCTTCTCTTTTAATGTGAGGACTTTATTATCAGGTTATAAAGTAAATTAAATTGGTGTTAACTCTTGCTCAGCACCACCAAGACCTTATGCAACAGCTTGACTTATACAACTTGAAAAATGAACTTGGAATTTAGGTCTTCTTTCCTGTTGTTGTTGACAGTGGGGACCCCAGGTGTGATCCTAGGACTCACAGATACCCTAAGAACTTTATTTCACTATCGATACAGGCAAAATGGAGTCTGAGAAACACAGTATCTTAAGACCAACACAAGAGACAGGTCTTAAGCCAACTTAAGACCTGAGGCTAATAGAAGCTGAAAATCTTCTGCCCATTTTTTAATTTTTATTGGGTTTATTGTTCTGTTATTGTTAAGTCATAGGAATTCTTTATATGTGGTAGATACCAATCTCTCATCAGATACATGATTTGAAAATATTTTCCTATTCCATGGGTTGCCTTTTCACTCTGTTTATAGTGTTTTTTCCATATAGTAACGTTTTTAATTTTGAGAAAGTCCAACTTAATCTGTTTTTTTCTCTGGCTTATCCAAAGAGCTGAGCATGAGCCAGGAAAGTTTAAGGACCAGGAGGTAAACTTGAGCCCACAGAGCTAAAGAGTGAAAGTCTCTCGGGAGCCCTCCCAGCTCACTCTTAACTTCTCATCTTCCAAATCTGGTTGACATGAGAAATTACTTATAAACTCTAATGCATGGCAGGGCTGGGGCAACTCATGTGCTTCCTCCCTGTTCAAGGCTGGCTCATGCACTGGTTAAGGACTAGTGAGCACTCATCAGTCAGTCCAGCTCAATGGTGCTGGGGACTTCCAAACGCAGGAGAAACGAGACAGAGGTTGACATAGGACCACTGCTCCTTTGTGCGGGTTGTGCACTGCACAGCTTTAAGGGGTGTTTTGCAAATCCCACCCGTCATATATTTATACGGTTGTTATGATGATATTTTCTGGCATCAGGGGAAGTAAAGCATCAAGGAAGAGGTGCTGTTTTCATTTTCTTTTTTTATATTGTGCAGAAAGTTTGTTAGGAATTACTTGCAGGATGAACATCTGTGTGGGAAGGGAAATGAACAGGTTACTAATAAAGAAGAGGAAACGGGGCCTCAGGGCAGGCACCACAAAGCCTCAGCCCCACCTCGAGAACCCTGAAAATAGTTGCAATATCCTCACATTGACCGATCACCAAATTCAGGCCACCCCAAAATGCAACCTGGCCTTGTGAGAGGTGATTCTTTTCAGCTGAAGGAGGGCATCCCCAGCATCTGGAGTAAGCCCTCCAGCCCTGAAGGGGGACTCTGAACAGTTTAGCATAGTACCCACTACATGATTTTAGCTATACTCCAAAATAGCCAATTTGGTTTATCCTTGCTTTGGCTATGCGGGCTCCTTTTGGGTTCCATATGAATTTTAGGATTTTTTTTTTTTTTCTATTTCTGTGAAGAACGATGGTGGTATTTTGATGAGAATTACATTGAATTTGTAGTTTTTTTTTGGCAGTATGGACATTTTCACAATATTGATTCTACCCATCCATGAGCATGGGATGTGTTTCCGTTTGTTTGTGTCATCTATGATTTCTTTCAGCAGTGTTTTGTAGTTTTCTGTGTAAAGGTCTTTCACCTCCATGGTTAGGTATATTCCTAAGTATTATTACTTTTTTTTTGCAGCTATTGTAAAAGGAGTTGACATCTTGATTTGATTCTCAGCTTGGTTACTGGTGGTGTATAGGAGAGCTACTGATTTGTGTACATTAATTTTGTATCAAGAAACTTTGCTGAATTCTTTTATCAGTTCTATGAGATTTTGTAGTAGTCTTTAGGGTTTCCTAGGTAGACAATTACATTGTCAGCGTTTTTTCTTTTGTTTTATTGTGGGAAAATATAAAACACACATGACATAAAATTTACCATTTAATATGTACAGTTCTGTGGCATCAAGCATATTTACATTGTTGTGCAACCATCACTACCATTCATCTCCAGAGCTTTTTCATCTTCCCCAACTGAAACTCCATACACATGAAACAGTAACTCTCAATTCCCTCCTCCTGCTCAGCCCCTAGCAGCCACCATTCCACTTTCTGTCTCTATAAACGTGACTTCTCTAGGTGCCTGGTGTAAGGAGAATCATCAGTATTTATCCTTTTGTGAATGGTTACTTTCACTTAGCATAATGTTTTCATGGCTCATCCATGTCGTAACATGTAATAATTTATTTCCTTTTTGAGGCTAAATAATATTTCATTGTATGTATGTACCACATTTTCTTTATCCATTCGTCTATTGATGGTGACTTGGGTTGCATCCACCATTTGGCTATTGTGAATAATGTTGCTATGAACAGGGGTATACAAATATCTGTACGAGTCTCTGCTTTCACTTCTTTTTTGTATATATCCAGAAGTAGAATTTCTGAATCATATGGTAACTACATTTAATTTTTGGAGGAATTTCCATGCCATTTTCCACAGGGACTGAGCACCATCTTACACTTCCACTTGCAATGTATTCTTGCTAATACTTGTATTTTCTTTGTCTTCTTTTCTTCCTCTTTTTTTTCTGATAGTAGTCATCCTAGTGTAAAGTGGTAATTTATTATAGTGTTGACTTGCATTTTCCTAATGTCTAATGATATTAAACATCTTTCCATGTGCTTATTGGCCATTTCTATATCTTTCTTAAAGAAATGTCTTTTCAAGCCTATTGCTCATTTTTTAATTGGGTTGTTTGTTCTGTTGTTGTTAAGTTGTAGGAATTATTTATACATGGTATATACCAATCTCTCATCAGATATATGATTTGAAAATATTTTCCCATTCCATGGGTTGCCTTTTCACTCTGTTTAAAAGTGTTTTACCGTATAGAAACATTTTAATTTTAAGAAAGTCCAACTTACCTATGTTTTCTTTTGTTGCCTATTCTTTTATTGCCATATCCAAGAAATCATTGTGAAATGTATGTCTTGTAGCTTTTTCCCTATGTTTTCTTCCAAGAGTTTTATAGTTTTAGTTATTACATTTTGATCTGTTTTGAGTTAATGTTTGTATGTGGTATAAGATAAGGATCCAAATTTATTTATTTATTTATGTGCATGTGGATATCCAGTTTTCCCAACACCATTTGTAGAAAATGCTATCCTTTTCTCATTTAATAGTTTTGGCACCCTTGTCAAAAATTGTTTGACCATATATGCAAGGGTTTATTCCTAAAGTCTCTATTCTATTCCACTGGTCTGCATATCTGTCTTTATACCAGTACCACACTGTTTTGACTACTGTGTCTCTGTAGTAAGCTTTGAAATCAGGAAGTGTGAGCCTTCCAACTTCGTTCCTCTTTTTCAAGACTGTTTTGGCTATTTGGGGTCTCTTAAGACTCTATACGAATGTTAGCATGTACTTTTCTATTTCTATATAAACTATCATTGAGATTTTGATAGGAATGGAGGGGTCCTGTTTTCTAATCTACCAGAGTTGTTACTTGGACTAAGTGTTAGAATCATGCTGACATCTCAGAGATGAGTATATTTAGACAGGTTACTCCAGAGTTATGGAAACTGAGTCACAGAGAACTGTCACAGATTACCATTTGGGCAATCTATTTGTTTCAATGTAAATATTGAGGGATGAGGCAGAATCAAATCACAAGAATCAGGCCATGAAGTGTGCACAGCTTTAGGAAGTTAAAGTGAACTAGCAAGAGAGAGATAGTTGTAAATGGTTCCTGGGCTCAGAGCTGAATTCAGACTCCAGGCTGCCTAACTCCCTGTTTTGTCCCTGAAGAAACAAACAAACAAAACCTTCTGAAACTGGTCACTTAACAGATGAGAAAAGAGTTAGGGTCTTCATGTCAAGATCTTAAAAAATCAAAAAGCTTGACTGAACTTATGTTAAAGACACAACAACTTCCTGGCTCCCTTCTATGTATCCTCCCACACCCCAGTGGCAATGAAGTGATGTGGATGAGTTTCAGCTCCAGGAGTTTGACAATCCGAGTTTAAATCCTAGCTTCTCCACCTGTAGGCTCTGTGGATTTGGGTATATTACCTTGACACCTGTAAACCTAATTTTTCTTGTCCATAAAATGGGATTAGTGTGACATCTAACTCTCAGACTGCTTGTGAACATTAATTAGAATAAGGTGTGTAGAGGACTTAGTGCAAGCCTGACACTCTTTTATTCAACAAGTATATAGTGAACACCTATCACATGCAAATCACTGTTAGTAGTCGGGAATACAAAACGTGAACAAAATACACATGTTTACAGACTTGTCAAGAAGATAAATAACTAAACAAAGAGATGAAAAAATTTTAAGTTGTAATGAGAGCCATGAAAGAAATAACAGGATTCCTTAATAAAGTATGACAGCAGAGATCAGGGAAACCTTCCCGGAGGAGATGACATGTTAGTTGTAATCTACATAATGAGAAATACCCAGCCATGGAAATAGCAAGTGGAGGTGCATTCCAGGAGTGTGCAAAGATCCTGAGGGCAGAAAAGCCCGGATGGTTCCAGAAACTAATAGAATGCCAGGATGGCCAGGATAGAAAAAGCAAGGGAAGGAGGGACACAAAATAAAGCATGAGCTGAGCACAATAGCTACCTTGAAGGCTAAAGAGTTTATATTTTATTCAAAGTTCAAAGAAAGCCGCTAGAGGATTTTCAGCAGCAGAGTGACATCTGTGTGTGTGTGTGTGCGCATGTGTGTGTAAAGGCTTTTAGTTTAATAAGTAAAAATCGTGGCCAGGTGTGGTGGCTCACGCCTGTAATCCCAGCACTTTGGGAGGCCAAGGTGTGTGAATCACCTGAGGTCAGGAGTTCGAGACCAGCCTGGCCAACATGGTGAAACTTTATCTCTACTAAAAATACAAAAATGAGCCAAGCGTGGTGGCAAGTACCTATAGTCCCAGCTACTTGGGAAGCTGAGGCAGGAGAATCGCCTGAACCCAGGAGGTGGGGGTTTCAGTGAGCCGAGATTGCACCACTGCACTCCAGCCTGGGTGATGAAGCAAGACTCTATCTCAATAAATAAATAAATATCGCTAAGCTTCCAAAAGTTATTAAATAGGATTTCAATTGGAGACATGAATTATTTTACATGTTTTTATATGCACTCCAACTGCTGAGTGGAGAACATTTTGTAGGGAAACAGGAGTGGGTGTGGAGAGGCTAATCAGAAACCACTGCAGAAATCCAGGAAAGAGATGATGGAGGCTGGGGAGGCAGTGGAAGAGATGCAGACAAGTGGAGACAGAATTGACCAAACTTGCAGATGGATGTGAAGAACAGTGAAGAGAAGTCAACATGTAGAAGATGCAGGGTATGTTTTCTTGGAGGGGAAGAGAAAGCAAGAGTTCAATTTGGGACAAGTTGGGTCTACATTTGAGACATCCAAATGGAGACGTAAAGATGATGGTCAGATATGAGAGCCTCAAAGTCAGAGGAAAAGTCTTAGCAGGAGATACGAATTTCAGAGTCATCAGCATTCACAGAACCTAAACCATGGGGAAAAAATGAGACCATCTAGGCAAAAATATGGAAAGAGAAGAGCAGAAGACTCAGACTTTGACTCTGAGAAGCATCCATATCATGAATTCAGATAGAGAAAGAACAACAAGCAAAAAGACTGAGATGAGACGCTATTGAAGTAGGAGGCCAACCAGAGGAGAGCAGTGTCTCAGCACCAAGAAAAGTGAGAGTTTTGTACAAAAAAGGAGGTGTCACTCTGGTGAATGCTGCTAAGAGGCCAAGTCAAAGGAGGACAGAGAAGGTCCATGCTTTTTCCTTCTTTGAGCTTGTGTGATGATAGAAGACATGTGGGGCCTCATCAAGGGACAGGAGTACAGCACTGGACAATTAGCTATTCACAAGTAGAAGTTGGTTTTATTTTAAGGAGTAGGCTAGGACTCCATTGCCTTTTATGAATAATTGTCATAGCAGTTGTGGGCAACTCATGTTTTAGAAGATTTGATTACATCAGTACTTGGAGGAAAAGGAAAAAATATTTTTGTTTCTCCCCTGCTATCTTTATTTCTCCAATTTAATCCTGCCCATCATCTTCACCACTGTTCCCCTGTGCTTTCTGTGGTTGTACTGCTTCCCTTTGTCACACATCAGAATACCATTTGGCATCAGCCCCAGCACCAAAGAGAGGGGCTTTGTAGGCAGAGCCAAGGCTAAATGTAGGTCTCTCTAGGTTCATCTATATCTTTGGGGCCAGAGAAATGCCCATCCAGGGAGCCCATGCCACCTTTTCTCCTAAGCACAAGCACCCTAGAGAGTGAGGAAAGAGATAGGAAGAGGAGGAAGCAAGATGGCTGTCATTCACTATGGTTGACAGTCATTCATCTTATCTTCCTCCTCTCTTCTTTGCTAAAAGAACTGAACTGTTTCCCCAGCCTTGACACAGCCATGGCATGACATCTCAATACTCTGTCACCATCCTAAAGAAACAGAGTGCCAAGATGATGTTGTTAGCTCTACAATAGTTATAGAATCCTAAAGAGCTCAGAATTGGAAGCCAACACGGATATAAATGAATCCCCACCTATGCCTTCCAAAGGCTGGCAGACATTTTTATCCTTGCTCCTTTGCTCCTTGGGTGCTAAGATTTCCATAGAGCCCTGACAGCTTCCAGGAGCTCCAAAGAGACACAGCATTCATTCCAGTCATATGCTCTGAAAAAGAAATTCCTTGATACATCTGCAAGGACTGTGGAGTGTGGAGTGAGCCAGGCATGTTCCAGCATGGGAGGCTCCCACGCCAACCACCATCTATCCTTGCACAAGCAAAGAAGAAATCAAGAAGAAAGATTCTACTCAGTGAGTCTGAGCAGTAGAGAACTGTGACAAACACCAGACCTCTCCTCCCATTGCCCCTCACTGCCCCACCCAGTGTTCCACCATAAATATCACTCTGAATGTTTGTTGAAAGAATGGAATCAACAAACAAATCCACATATAGCTCAAGGTTCCTTTGCTGTGGGGCTTCGGCTCAGGATTCCTTCCCTAGCTCCCATGGCTGTTATTCAGGCACTTGTCATATCTCACATAGTTTTCTGCCAAGCTTCCTGACTAATCTCCCCACCTCCACTCTCCCCTCTTCAAATCCATCTCCCCCAATCCCCAGAGTCATCTCCTTCAAAGAATACTTATGAGGAGCTGAACATGTCATGTCCCTAACTAAAACCCTGTCATGGCTCCCCATTTCCCCCTGGAATGAAGTCCAAGCCCCATGAAGGCCTTCTAAGGGACCAGGCCCCTGCTCTCTCAGTTTCACCTCTTACCTCTTCTTATGTCAGAGGTGGACCTGAGTAATAGCATACACCAGCACTATCCTGCGTAGGCAGACTCCAGCTCATCCTCCAAGCTTTTATGGAATCATCTCTTTCTTGACCCTTCCCTTCCCACCTCTTGCTCCTTATCCTCCTTCCTTGGGTTGGGTGCTCTTCCCAGAAGCTTCCAGGATACTCACCCCTATCACGGCACCCAGATCACACATTGCAATCTAATTGCCTGTTTCTGGCTCTTTCTCCTCCACTAGCCAGTGAAATTCTACAGGACAAAGACTTTAATTTTATGTATCACTAGTACCTAGCATGTTGACTGGCACATAGTAGGTGTTCAGTGCTTACGATGGAATGAATAATGTCATCAATAAATTCTTCCTAGACCACTTGCCTTGGATGTGGTAAAAGCTACCTTTACACTATTGATATAGTTTGGCTCTCTGTCCCCACCCAAATCTCACTTGAATTATAATAGTCCCCACATGAAGGATCAGGTGGAGATAATGAACTCATGAGGGTAGTTTCCCCCATGCTGTTCTCATAATAGTGAGTGAGTTCTCATGAGATCTGATGGTTTTATAAAGGGCTTCTTTATAAAAGCTTCGCCCTTTGCTCGGCATACATTCTCTCTCCTGCCACCCTGTGAAGAGGTGCCTTCTGCCATGATTGTAATTTTCCTGAGATCTCCTCAGCCATGCAGAACTGTGAGTCAATTAAACCTCTTTCCTGTATAAATTACCCTGTCCCAGGTATGTCCTTATTAGCAGTGTGAGGACAAACTAATACAGTAAGTTTGTACCAAGGGTGTGGGGCGCTACTATAAGGATACCCCAAAATATGGAAGCAACTTTGGAACTGGGTAACAGGCAGAGGTTGGAACAGTTTTGAGGGCTCAGAAGAAGACAGGAAAATGTGGGAAAGTTTGAAACTTTACATAGAAACTTGGAGGACTCAGAAGACAGGAAGATGTGGGAAAGTTTGCAACAACTTCCTAGAGACTTGTTGAATGGCTTTGGCCAAAATGCTGGTAGTGATACGGACAATGAAGTCCAGGCTGAGGTGATCTCAGGTGCGATGAGGAATTTTTAGGGAAGTGGAGTAAAAGACACTCTTGTTATGTTTAGCAAAGAGACTGGTGGCTTTTTGCCCCAGCCCTAGAGATCTGTGGAATTTGGAACTTGAGAGAGACGATTTAGGGTATCTGGTGGAATAAATTTCTAAGCAGCAAAGCATTCAAGAGGTGACAGAGCACAAATGTTTAGAAAATTTGCAGCCTGACCATGCAGTAGAAAAGAAAAGCCCATTTTCTGGGGAAAAATTCAACCTCTGCATCCCAGCTGCTCTAGCCATGGCTAAAAGGGGCCGAAGTACAGCTCAGGCCATTGCTTCAGAGGGTGTAAGCCGCTAGCCTTGGCAGCTTCCATGTGGTGTTGGTCCTGTCAGTACACAGAAGACAAGAATTGAGGTTTGGGAACCTCCACTTAGATTTCAGAAGATGTATGGAAATGCCTGGATTTCCAGGCAGAAGTTTGCTGCAGGGGCAGAGCCTTCATGGAGAACCTCTGTTAGGACAGTGCAGAAGGGAAATGTGGGGTCAGGGCCCCCACACAGAGTCCCCACTGGGGCACCAACTAGCGGAGCTTGACATCCTCCAGCCCCCAGAACGATAGATCCACCCACAGCTTGCACTGTACCCTTGGAAAAGCTGCAAGCACTCAATGCCAGCCATGAAAGCAGTGGAGAGGGGGAAGCAAAGCCACAGGCATGGAGTTGCCTAAGACCATGGGAACCCACCTCTTGCATCAGCATGACCTGGATGTGAGTCATGGAGTCAAAGGAGATCATTTTGGAACTTTAAGGTTTAATGACTGCCCCACTGGATTTAAGACTTGCATGGAACCTGTAGCCAACGTACTTTTTGGTCAATTTATCCCATTTGGATTGAGTGTATTTACCCAATGCCTGTACACCATTTTATCTAGGAAGTAACTAACCTGTTTTTTATTTTATAGGCTTATAGGCAGAAGGGACTTGCCTTGTTTCAGATGAGACTGTGGACGGTGGACTTTTGAGTTAACACTGAAATGAGTTAAGACTTTGGGTGACTGTTGGAAGGGCATGATTGTGTTTTGAAATGTGAGGACATGAGATTTGGGAGGGGTCAGGGGTGGAATGATAGGATTTGGCTCTGTGTCCCCACCCAAATCTCACCTTGAATTGTACCACATCTCGATGGCAGGAGCACGTGGAGATAATTGAATCATGGAGGTGGTTTCCCCCATGCTGTTCTCATGACAGTGAGTGAGTTCTCATGAGATCTGATGGTTTTATAAGGGGCTTCCCCCTTTGCTTAGCACACATTCTCTTTTTGACTGCCCTGTGAAAAGGTGCCTTCTGCCATAATTGTACATTTCCTGAGGCCTCCTCAGCAATGCAGTACTGCGAGTCAATTAAACTTCTTTTCTTTATAAATTATCCCGGTCTCAGGTATGTCTTCATTAGCAGCATGAGAATGAACTAATAAAACTATGTAGGGGTTGCTAAGGGAAAAATGCATACAATGGTGACAACAATTATAGGTTTAGCAAGTAAAGTCGAATTTCACCTTAAGATGTCTTAGAGAATCTTAGATAATCTCAGGCCAGTCTCTGTAACCAGTCTTGTATGGTTCTGATTCTCCTATCCCAGATTAATCAGGAAGATTCTATTTTCTCACTAATATCATCCTTTTTCTCCTGATGAAGCTCAGGTGCCCTGGCACCATGCCCATCTCAACAGTAGTTTCTTCTGGTATCTTGGTGCCTCCTTGAAGCCCTGGATTAGCAGCCCCCATATTTCTGCAAAGAGATCTGCCCTTTCTGATGGCTCACAGCTCCTCTCTTCTTCGCATTGTCCTCTTTTCCTCCTGTCTAATGCTGGGTCCCTTGTTGCCTTTGCAAATGCAGTTCGTGATGAAATAGGGCAGCAAAACTCTGTGTTAATGATTTTCCATCTTTCTGTTTGCTGGATAATTTCAGGTTTCTTTTCTTTGTCTATGATTTCTAAACAAGTGGATGGGGACATTATTTCTCTTCTTAAAAACTCTGTGTCCCTGGGTCACAGTACAGACTAATTTATCCACTGGCAACATTTTTACTCACTTTGTCTGCTAAAGTAGTGAGAATACAAATAGTTTCTATGTTCAATTAACCTCCCAACAGCATGAGGGAGTTTGGAGCAATAAACAATACCTTTCCAACTTCTCAGCATCTTGTTCTGCCTGCAATGTCTGCCCCCTCACCTGCTACTTGTGTGTTTTCCAGTTTGTTAAGATCATTCTCAATGTGATGCTCAGAGCAGAGCTTATTTCTCCAAAAGAGGTCCGGTCAATGTGGAGGCCAGTGGAGTCATGGCCACTTCAGCTCAGAATGCTACAAATTGTCCCATTCAGTCCAGAGTCACTCTGATTTGCAACTATTTATGCAGGAATTAAAATCTCAATACAGACCTCTCTTCCTATCCAACCTGTCTCATTGTCCAAATGTGCCTTGGAAAACCTGATGTAAGAAAATTGATAGAAAGAATATTTATGTTGCACAATGATTGCTAAAGGATCGTGTAAAAAAGTTACTCTCTAAGTTCATTCAAATAGTTCTATGCTTTTACTTATTTGTTTAAGCACCTTTATATTTCAGGGCTTATGCTAGGCATAATCAAGTGATAAACAAGACACCTTTTCTCTCCTCATGGATAAAGAGGAAGGAGGACAGAGGAAATCAACATTGGTATATACATTTGGGGGGGGCAAACCATTTTACTTACATACATTTATTTACTCTTCATATGACTCCCTGAGGGAGTCAAAGAAATTCTGCACTTTGTTCAAGGATCTGAGTCTAGGACTGTCTTTGACACTGTGGAAGCTGGGTTCTGCAGGGATAACAGCCAACCTCTAAGTCTCAGTGACTTAAAAACAACAAAGGTTATTTGTTGAGGGTTCTGTTCTATGTTGTACTTGCTTGGGGACTCAATCTGAGGGAGGCTCCATCTCCATGATTCCGTGATTATGGAAGCAGAAGTTAAAAAGGAGACTGGTGAGTTCAATCACACATAGGCCCTTAAACTTTCCATCTGGAAGTGGCCACATCCCTTACACTTCCAGTTTCTTGACCAATACAAGCCATATGAATATTCCTACCTTTAAGGAGTCAGGGAGGTAAAAATCTATTATGCCCAGAGGGAGAATCAGAAATATTTAATAAACAGCCTAATAACTACCACAGGCTTCAAAGCCTACATTCTTTTCCAATACATTATATTCACAACTATTGGGAAAGATTAACTACTTTCAGAAGGGACAGGGGCAGAGATACATAAATCCAGGGAGCTAGGAGCCAATACCAAAGAAAGATCAAAATCAGGAATGAAGATAAGTTATCTCTGAAATATACATGAACATCAGTGAGGAATGGGATCCTTTTTGACACGATTCAGATTTACCCTCCAAATTTACAAGCACCTATAATAATACACACAAGAAGTGAGACCTTGCTATCATGAGATCTTTTAGGATTTTAATAACTAGGACGTGGTTCAAAGACCTGTTATACAATAGCCAATTTCTGGCTAAAATTCATGTTATGACAAGGTTTCCAAGTATAAGGAAAGAGCCTGCCACCTTTCCTCAGTTCTTTCCTTTGCACTTTCACTATAGATGAAACTACTGGAGACTGGGGTTGATTTCCATTTATTTCTGACATAATATCCTAGTAATTAGCTGTAAATTTAAAAGTGATAAATATGCATAAGAGAGCCAAGCTTGGAAGAGCCACATAGCTCCACACACAGAGAGAGATAAGCCATCCGTAAAGCCGCAAAATTATGGAAATCCTTATCATAATGTAGGAATAAAGATAAAGCCTCACCCTTTCCTAGGCATAAATGTTGATTCATAGGTGGTCCAAATGAGATCATTATGCACTCCATCAGCCAGCGTCACATATTGTTCATCTAATAGCACCGTACTTAGTCACTGAGAAGCTTAATTACTCAAAATCAGACACCAACTATCACAGAGGAGCCCTCTTAGGCCCTCCCTACTTTAAAACATACACACACAAACACACACACACACACACACACACACACACACACACCTTTCTGCTCTTCAAGTTAGGAAGAAAATTGTACATTCTGAAACCGCTTATGAGTTTAAATCCCAAGATTGCAAAATGATGCAACTACATGGTAATATAGATTACTACCTGGGGGAAGATGGCTAAAGCACCTCTGTCAATGCACTTGAACCAAGAGGACTCTTTTCCAGGGCCAGCTTCTTCAAGACACCAGAGTTAGATAAAAGGGCCTGTTTGGATTTTAGAGAAATTTGATCCACTTGGTTGCTTACACTGGGGTGGGTGTCTTGCTGCCGTGGAATGCATTTTTGAGCTACAATCTGCTGTAGTCATTTGACATGTGCCCTGACAATGCACATATTTTAATATTACTTTACATTTTAGAGAATTAAAAGGCAAGCATTGATATGAATAAAAAGTTCTGTATCCTAAACACAAAGGCTAAAGTCTTTCCATCTTAAATTAATTAATTATTTTATTATTTATTTATTTATTTCTTGAGACAGGGTCTTACTCTGTTACCCAGGCGGGAGTACAGTGGTGCATTCATGACTTACCACAGCATCAACCTCTTGGGCTCAAGCGTTTCTCCCACTTTAGCCTCCCAAGTAGCTGAGACTATAGACACGCACCACCACGCCTGGCTAATTTTTGTATTTTTTGTAGAGATGGGGATTCACCATGTTACCCAGGCTGGTCTTGAACTCCTGAGCTCAAGAGATCCACTCACCTTGGCCTCTCAAAGTGCTTGGATTATAGGCATAAGCCATTGCGACCAGCCTAATTTATTTTTTAATCTTTTAATCTTCTAAAATAATCACAGTATTTTAGATCTGGGGACTGCTGTTTTTCTCTATCTGTGTGAGTAACCAGAGTGAAGGTAACCACAACGCAATATCAACTTGACATCCCACAAATACTCACTGAACACTTAATATGTGTAAGGCACTGAGCTTGGTGCTACATACATGATAACAACAGTTTAGACTTATTCAAATTTGGTTCATCCTAGTTAAGATGTTTGTTTACTGTGTTAGTAATTTATTAAAAATTCATTTACTTAAAATAAGAAAAACACCTTCAAACCAGACTAGTCTGTGTTTTTTATGTATGTAAGTATTAGATATAGTAGATGAGATGTGGATTTATTAACAGTATATAAAGGAAGAAAGCAAATTCATAACCTTTATTCATCTTTTTTAAATGAGGAACCATATTTAACACTAATCTTCCCAATAGGATTTTCTTTTTATCATCACTTCTCCCCTAAGGATGGTACAGTGGCTTTGTAATGCCTGGGGCACCAAGCCCAAGTTCCCCTTTCTGGACTTCAAGCCTCATCCTAGCCTATTAAGTTGATTTCTCCCTGTTTCCTGGCATGAATCCTCTATTAAGGTCAAATTGTTCCCCTCCAGTTCCCATACATATGCCCTGCTGATGCATATGGGCACTCAAAAAACACTTACTGAAGCCTTGCTTTATGTGCCAAGCTCTGTGATGGGCCTGGAGAGAAATACGATGCAGTTTTTGTCTTTAAGGAACTCACAGTCTAGGGTGTGAGAGTACAGAGACAGGCACGTGAAATAACCACTAATCATGCACAGTGTACTTGGGGCCCCTCAAAAGAAGATAACTGTGTGTGTGTGGTAGGGGGAGATGCGTATTGAGGGAGAGGTCAAGGACAGCTTCAGAGGGGAGGCCAGCTGAGCTGGTCATTGGACATTTGCCAAGTGAACAAGTGGAGAAAGGGTATTTTGGGCAGAGGGACATTCTATTCAAAGGAATGTTCTATTAGGTCATATTGCTCCTCTAGAAATGCTCTTCACTCTTGTCTGTGGCTGTTAAACTCCACTTCATCCTCATTCTTAGACTAGCAGCAGACATGCTTAAGACTGGGGGAAAACTTAGATGATTCAGCCCAATTCTCTCATTTCATGGAGATGAAATTGGAGGCATAAAGTATTAAGTCGTGGCTCATGCTTTCTCCCAAGGTCCACATGCATCAAATGTGTTCATTTATTCAATGTATATTTATTGAACATTGACTATGAAAGGCACTATGAGAAATACAAAAATTAATTGAACCCGGATTTTTTTCCTGCAGTAATTTATTTCTCATTAGAAATATATGGCCTAGAGATTAAGAGCACTTTGGTGCCAAGATACATCTGAGTTTGAAGCCTCAATCTTTGACATTCCTGTTATTGACCTTGGATTAGTTCCTCATCCTTGCTGAACTTAAGTTTCCTTTTATGAGAATGAGGATAATAATAGAATCATCATCAGAGGTTTTTATGAGAATTCAGTATGATAACATTTGCAGAGCAATAGCACTCTATAAATCCTAAGGTTTAGTAATAAAGCCTTAATTCAATATAGGAAAATTAAGTGATGGCACAGAGTAGGTGCTCAATTAAGAAAGAGTTGGATGATTAATTAATTAAGATTTTAGTTCCAAGGTCTTTACTAATCAAAAATTAACATATAATTCCTTGATCATCTCAGTTCCCTAAAGCTTTGTGTCAGGCAAAATTAAAATGGAGATTTCCCCACTAAGGTCCAGTAATTTCTTATACTGTAATGAATCTTGATTACCCTATTAGTATCATGCAATGTTTAAAATTGGTAGGTCTGAAAACTGTCCTAAAAATCAGCTGTTCTGTAAGAGAAGAGAGCGCCTTCCTGGTTTTATGGGTTACACCACTTAGCCATTTATACTCTATGCCATTTGGGCTCTACAGGGATTGTGGGACCTATCCCCTGCTATCTGAAGCATGGTCAGGAGAAAGAAGGTGTCCTTCTAGAGGGAAAAATAAGAATTAAAGAAGAAATACAGAAGGAGATAGATTGTGATCTCATGTAAGATGAAGCTTTTGAACAATGGAAGACCTCCACAAATGGAATGGATTACTTTCTAGGTAGTGAAGGATCTTGTGGCTGTAGGGGTTCCAGCAGATGTAGATCAGCAGTCATCATTCTGTAGAAGAGACACTTAAAGTGACTGGGAAATAGCATCAGCAGGGCTCAGTGCCCTTTCAATAATAAGCTTCCTTGATTACATTCAACCATTTAAGCAAATATTAATTGATTGCCTATTCTGGATTAAGTTCCAATTCAAACTGCTAGCTAGACGGCAGTAAATAAAACAGTGTCCCTATCCTTGTGGAGATTGCACTCCAGTGAATTTCCTATGGAACCCCTCAGCAGGGTAACAAACAGCCAATGTTTGATATCAGAGCAACTGAGCTGAATTTTTCCTTTAGATGTAAAGATATCTGTTGCCAGGCCGTGAGAGGATGAGCCTTCGTCAATCTGCACCACTTTGCCTTATGAAAATCAGGCAAGAGAAGTAACTGAGCATGCCATACATGGAATAAAAAAGAATAACTGTAAATGCTGAGGCTAAAACAGTCCCAAACCACAGCAGTAATGCTCGAATCATCAAAATCCTTCAAGATAAAGTTACAGGCCATGACTTAAACATTTGACTTGTTTTTATTTTATGCGCTACACAGCTCAAAACCCAACCTTTGACTCTGTAACCATCCCTGGTTTGAGTTTGGGTTTGAACAACTGCCCAGCCCATCAGTGCATCAGTGCGTTTGAGCAGTAACTCATGCAAAGACATTTAAGAGCTCACAAGTCCTCAATAGACTAAAAGCAGAGAGAAATAAGATTCCATAGCAACAACATGTCACTCTAAATCATCGTTGCTGTTTCATGAACAAAATGAGGATCGAAATAGAAAATATGGCAGGGAGTAGCACCAGTTCAGCAGATATGATCAACTATTTTCAGGGAATTAGATCACTTTGGTTAGAGAGACAACAATATGCTCATTTTTGTTAGCTGAGCTGTTAAATTCAAAAGCTAGGAAAACTTATCAGTATTTGTAACTTCCCTTTTCAGTGAAAAAAGGGTTTTATCCCATCCCTTGTTCTTTGCATCCGGTTATCAGTGCTAATGGAGACAGTCAGCATGAATTCAGAATGAGGGAACTTGAACACTGCAATTGAAAAACCTTTGCTGATGTGATTAAAGTTTTGCTTATTATGGTAAATATTCCAGCAGCCAAAAAGTAGCTAGTAAACATTTGGAGGGCTGAGCTGGGGACTTACCTCACCGTGGGATTTGCTAATCAGCCATTTTTGTTTAAAAAATATAGATGTACCCAAAATGAGCTCTCATATACGTGAAAGCTTGGAGTAAGCTACGTCAGATCAGCATGGACTCTCACCACATACACTGCTTAGAATCAATATAATCTTAGGCAGAAACAACTTTCCAACATAAACAGCAAAGGGAAGCCTCTTGGAAATTATTTGATAAACTGTTACCATAATAACTGCTTATCTTAGAGTTGGCTCAAGACAGTGCATATTGGAAATGAAATAGCCTAAGAACAAAGCAAGAATTTTCTTCAGTGTAGCTGGACATGAAGATGGTTTTGTTGTAGCCATTTGTTTAGAAGGGACAGAATCAATTCTCATGTGCAATAAAGAAGATGTTTCATGTGTGCTTATATGCTCAGGAACTATAAATAGTAAGACTCTAATTTTAAAATTCAGACAATTTCTATCTTTTCCCTCTGTTTTGACAATAAACAGCTGTGTCTTTAAATGTGTTCCTCTTGAGGAAGTTTTCTTTTACAGGCATTGTGTACTCTGAAATAATAAGCTTGCATTATTTCTGCTAACATGTTCATCACAGGTGGTTCCAAGGTGGCATTATTGTCCTACAGATATCTTCCAAGCCTAAGAGTGAACTGTTTGTAAAAGGTCTTTGTCAGTTTTATCTCTTGAGTCCCTTCACAATTATCTGGGGCTCCTCCATCCGTGGTGGGACCCTCCTGTAAGAACTTACCAGGGTAATAGGTATACATATGCTGCTATTGTGTTTTGTTTTTGTTTTGAGACAGAGTCTCACTCTATGGCCCAGGCTGAAATGCAGTGGGGCAATCTAGGCTCACTGTAACCTTCTCCTCCTGGGTTCAAGTGATTCTTGTGCCTCAGCCTCCTGAGTAGCTAGGATTACAGGCGAGCGCCACCATGCCAGGCTAATTTTTGTATTTTTAGTAGAGACAGGGTTTCACCATGTTGGCCAGGCTGGTTTCAAACTCCTGACTTCAAATAATCCACCTGCCTTGGCCTCCCAAAGTGTGGGATTACAGGCATGAATCACCATGCCTGGCCATGCTGTTATTGTTTAACCACTTTTATTTACCTTGACATCTTGATGTTGTTGTTGGCTAGATTATTTTGCCGTCTTACAAGCAGATTGAATTTCCAACAACAAACGTGTATTAAGTGTATATACCTGGGAATATGAAAAGAATATTCTTTAAATTATTTATCATCTTTATACCATGAAGAAAAAAGTGGGGCTGATCTTCTTTGTATACTGTATTAGCTAACTTAATTTTCATAATAACAATATGGAATAGGATTTACCTATATTGGCTATATTTTACTGATTTTTTTTGTGTGGGGGGGGAAAAGAAAGATCAGACTGTTACTGTGTCTGTATAGAAAGAAGAAGACATAAGAGACTCCATTTTGTTCTGTATTTGAGATGCTGCTAATCTGTGACCCTACCCCCAACCTTGTCCTTGCGAGAGACATGTGCTCTGGTGACTCAAGGTTTAATGGATTTTGGGCTGTGCAGGGTGTGCTTTGTTAAACAAGTGCCTGAAGGCAGTATGCTGGTTAAAAGTCATCACCATTCTCTTCATCTCAAGTACCCAGGGACACATACACTGCCAAAGCTCGCAGGGACCTCTGCCTAGGAAAGCTAGGTATTGTCCAAGGTTTCTCCCCATGTGATAGTCTGAAATATGGCCTCGTGGGAAGGGAAAGACCTGATCGTCCCCCAGCCTGACACCCGTGAAGGGTCTGTGCTGAGGAGGACTAGTATAAGAGGAAAGAAGGTCTCTTGGCAGTGGAGATAGAGAAAAGCATCTGTCTCCTGCCCGTCCCTGGGCAATGGAACATCTCAGTGTAAAACCCGATTGTATGTTCTGTTTACTGAGAAAGGAGAAAACTGCCTTAGGGCAAAAGGTGGGACTTGCTAGCCCAATGCTGCTCTTTATGCACTAAAAAGGTTTATGGAGATGTTTGCATATGCATATCTAGGCACAGCACTTTTCCTTAAACTTATGTCACAGAGATCTTTATTCATATGTCTTACTGCTGACCTTCTTCTCCCTACAATGATCCTATTATCCTGCTACTTCCCTTTTTCTAAGATGGTAAAGATAATTATCAATAAATACTAAGGGAACTCAGAGACCGGTGCCTGCGTAGGTCCTCTGTATGCTGAGCGCCAGTCCCCTGGGCCCACTTTTTCTTTCTCTTTCTCTATACTTTGTCTCTGTGTCTCATTTCTTTTCTCAAGTGTCTCGTTCCACCTAACGAGAAACGCCCACGGGAGTGGAGGGGCAGGCCACCCCTTCATTTTTTAAAACTGATGTCCAGCAAAACTCACTTGCCTTCCCATTTATTATCCACAGAGCAAAGTCATCTTTACAAACATACATTGGAATGTTTTCAGCCAAGCTGTAATCGCTTGACTGAATTTACCCTCCCACCTGAAACAATTAAAAACTGGACAAAATAGAGACATTGATTTTTAGGACATTGGATACTGGGCAATTAAGGACAGTGATCGCTGAGAGATAGGAAACAACAGAGATGAGCCCTACAATCACTTTATCTTATTATCCTACTAATTTCTATGTCATGGCACAAGGACTTCTCTGAGTTGAGGAGACAGAGCCAGGAATTTAGAGAAGCCAAGGCGGCTAGAGTTCTTAGAACAAATTATGGGAGAAGAGTAACTCTGCTGCAGAAAGCTCTGGTGATCTACAAAGAGTCTCATTAAGTCTTCAACCAAGAACTGATCAGATTATGCATGTGAATAAATTGCCCGAGGCTAGGAAAAGCACTGCAGAAGATTTATAGCAAGCAATCACTGGAGATCATACAGGATTAGGAATAGTTACCTTTCCCATCAGCCAGATTGGAAAAACTACATAATTAATGGGGCATTGAGTAGTATACTCAAAAACATTATGCCTCAGAAATAGAGTAAAATTCATCAGAGACAAACTGCTATTCTGGCCTCACCTAAAAAAAAAATAAAAGCAAGAAATTAAAGGTTCAAGCTGTTTCCAAGTAACTCTACTGTGTCTCAGAACAAAACTTAAGAATAGGTATAGGATACAAAAATATCCAGCACCCAACAAAGTAAAATTCATGCCTACTATCCAATCAAAAATTAATACGCCAGCAAAAAAAAAAAGGAAGACAATATGAACTCATAAGGAGAAAAAGCAACTAATTAAACTGGCCCAGAAATAACACACATGATAGAATTCATAAACAAGGACATTAAAATGTATTATATCACGTTCCATATACTCAAGAAGCTACAGGAAATATTGAATAGTTAAGTAAACAGAAAATATTTTAAAACCCAAATTTAATTTCTTAAATTTCTAAAGGTAAAATCTATAATGTCTCAGAGTAAGTAAAATACACTGGTGTGGGACAGATTAACAGCAGATTAGATATTGCAAAGAAAGATTCATAAAACAATCAAAACTATCCAAAGTTAAACAAATAGAAAAAGACTAAAAATAATTAGCAGTGGTGAACTGTGGGACATCTTCAAATGGCCTAATACACATGTAATTAGAGTCTTCAAAATGGGAGGAGCAGAAAAATATTTGACAAAATAATGGTCAAATATTTTTCAAAGTTGATGAAAACTATAAACCCACTGATCAAAGACTTTCAATGAACTCCAATCACAAAAGCATGAAGAAAACATCACCAAGGCACAGCATAATCAAATTGCTTAAAATCAGTGATAAAGAGAATACAGTAATCACCACTTACCTGTGGTTTCCTTTTTCATGGTTTCAGTTACCCGTGGTCAAACATAGTTTGAAAATAGGTGAGTACAGTGCACTAAGATACTTTGAGAGAGAGAGGAGAAAAAAAGAGAAGAGAGAGCACATTCAAACAACTTATTTATAGTATATTGTTATATTATTCTATTTTATTATTAATTACTGCTGTTAAATTCTTACTGTGCCTAATTTATAAAATAAACTTCATCATACGTATGTATGTATAGAAATAACATAGTATATGTAGGTTCAGTACTATATATAGTTTCACACATCCCTTGGGGGTCATGGAAAACATTCCCTGCAGATAAAGGAGGACTACTGTATGTTAAAGTACATGGAGAATTAAAGACATATTACTTAGAGAGGGTCAAGATAAGAATAAAAGCAAACTTCCAGTCAGAACAATACAAGGCAAAATACTGTAAAACAATAGCTGTAAAGTTCTGAAAGAAAAAAGCCAACCCCAAATTCTATCTAGCAGGAATGTTTTTCAGTAAGGAAGACAAAATAAAGCAATTTTTTTTTTTTTTTTTTTTGAGACAGAGTCTCGCGCTGTCGCCCAGGCTGGAGTGCAGTGGCGCGATCTCAGCTCACTGCAAGCTCCACCTCCTGGGTTTATGCCATTCTCCTGCCTCAGCCTCCTGAGTAGCTGGGACTACAGGCGCCTGCCACCTCGCCCGGCTAGATTTTTTTTTTTTGTATTTTTTAGCAGAGACGGGGTTTCACTGTGTTAGCCAGGGTGGTCTCGATCTCCTGACCTCGTGGTCCACCCGTCTCGGCCTCCCAAAGTGCTGGTATTACAGGCTTGAGCCACTGCACCCGGCCAGCATTTTTCTTTTAAAAAGAATTTATCACCAGTAGATCTGTACCACAAAAAATGTTAAAGGATGTCCTTCAGGAAGAACTGAGACTAAAGGAAATCTGAATCTAGGCAAGCGAATGTTGGTGAACAGAAATGAAAACTCAGGTAAACAAAAAATACTTTTTCTTATTGCTTAAATCTCTTTAAAAATAATTGGTCATTTAAAACAAAAATAATAAAAATATATCATGCAGATTATAACACATAACATGAAATGTGTGACAAAAATAGCACATAAAAAAGAAGGAGAGAATGACAAGTATACAAACGTAAAGATCTTATACTATAAATGAAGAGGTCTAATATCACTTGTGTGTAGATATTGATAAGGTAAACATGTATACTATAAACTCTAAAGCAACCATTACAGTAATACAACAAAGAGTTATAGCTAATAAACTAATAAAGGAGATAAAATATATCATAAAAGTACTCAATTTCTTAAAAAGAAGGAAAAGAGAAAAAAAGTGAGAAAAACAGATAAGACAAATTAGACATGACATATCAAGATCGTTGTTTAAACTCAAACACATTTTAAAAAACACATTAAGTGTAAATAGCCTAAGTATTTGAATTAGAAGGCAGAGATTAGCAAATTACATACAAAAGCAAGAACTGTACTTGGCCAACAAGAAACACACTTTATTTATTTATTTATTTTATTTTTTATTTTTTATGATACTTTAAGTTCTAGGGTACATGTGCATAACGTGCAGGTTTATTATATATGTATACATGTCCCATGTTGGTGTGTTGCACCCATTAACTCATCATTTACATTAGGTATATCTCCTAATGCTATCCCTCCCTCCTCCCCCCACCCCAGGACAGGCCCCAGTGTGTGATGTTCCCCTTCCTGTGTCCAGGTGTTCTCATTGTTCAATTCCCACCTATGAGAACATGCGGTGTTTGGTTTTCTTGGCGATAGTTTGCTGAGAATGATGATTTCCAGCTGCATCCATGTCCCTACAGAGGACATGAACTCATTCTTTTTAATGGCTGTATAGTATTCCATGGTGTATATGTGCCACATTTTCTTAATCCAGTCTGTCATTGATGGACATTTGGGTTGGTTCCAAGTCTTTGCTTTTGTGAATAATAAAACATACGTGTGCATGTGTCTTTATAGCAGCATGATTTATAATCCTTTGGACATATACCCAGTAATGGGATGGCTGGGTCAAATGGTATTTCTAGTTCTAGATCCTTGAGGAATCACCATACTGTCTTCCACAATGGTTGAACTAGTTTACAGTCCCACCAACAGTGTAAAAGTGTTCCTATTTCTCCACATCCTGGAGAAAACAGCACCTGCTGTTTCCTGACTTTTTTTTTTTGAGACAGAGTCTCACTCTGTCACCCAGGCTGGACTGCAGTGGCCGGATCTCAGCTCACTGCAAGCTCTGCCTCCCGGGTTTATGCCATTCTCCTGCCTCAGCCTCCCGAGTAGCTGGGACTATAGGCACCCGCCACCTCGCCCGGCTAGTTTTTTGTATTTTTTAGTAGAGACGGGGTTTCACCATGTTAGCCAGGATGGTCTTGATCTCCTGACCTTGTGATCTGCCCGTCTCAGCCTCCCAAAGTGCTGGGATTACAGGCTTGAGCCACCGCGCCCGGCCTGTTTCCTGACTTTTTAATGATTGCCATTCTAACTAGTGTGAGATGGTATCTCATTGTGGTTTTGATTTGCATTTCTCTGATGGTGAGTGATGATGAGCATTTTTTCATGTATCTGTTGGCTGCATAAATCTCTTCTTTTGAGAAGTGTCTGTTCATATCCTTTGCCCACTTTTTGATGGGGTTGTTTGTGTTTTTCTTGTACATTTGTTTGAGTTTTTGGAGGTTCTGGATATTAGCCCTTTGTCAGATGAGTAGATTGAAAAAATTTTCTCCCATTCTATAGGTTGCCTGTTCACTCTAATGGTAGTTTACTTTGCTGTGCAGAAGTTTTTTAGTTTAATTAGATCCCATTTGTCAATTTTGGCTTTTATTATCATTGCTTTTGGTGTTTTCGACATGAAGTCCTTGCCCATGCCTATGTACTGAATGGTGTTGCCTACATTTTCTTCTAGGGTTTTTATGGTTTTAGGTCTAACATTTAAGCTCCTAATCCATCGTGAATTAACTTTTGTATAAGGTGTAAGGAAGGGATCCAGTTTCAGCTTTCCACATATAGCTAGCCAGTTTTCCAAGCACCATTTATTAAATAGGGAATCCTTTCCCCATTTCTTGTTTTTGTCAGGTTTGTCAAAGATCAGATGGTTGTGGATGTGTGCTATTATTTCTGAGGGCTCTGTTCTGTTCCATTGGTCTGTATCTCTGTTTTGGTACCAGTACCATGCTGTTTTGGTTACTGTAGCCTTGTAGTATAGTTTGAAGTCAGGTAGCATGATGCCTCCAGCTTTATTCTTTGGGCTTATGATTGTCTTGGCAATGTGGGCTCTTTTTTGGTTCCATATGAACTTTAAAGTAGTTTTTTCCAATTCTGTGAAGAAAGTCATTGGTAGCTTGATGGGGATGGCATTGAATTGATAAATTACCTTGGGCAGTATGGCCATTTTCACAATATTGATTCTTTCTATCCATGAGCATGGAATGTTCTTCCATTTGTTTGTGTCCTCTTTTATTTCACTGAGCAGTGGTTTGTAGTTCTCCTTGAAGAGGTCCTTCACATCCCTTGTAAGTTGGATTCCTAGGTATTTTATTCTCTTTGAAGCAATTGTGAATGGGAGTTCACTCACAATTTAGCTCTCTGTTTGTCTGTTATTGGTGTTTAAGAATGTATGTGATTTTTGCACATTGATTTTGTATCCTGAGACTGCTGAAGTTACTTATCAGCTTAAGGAGATTTTGGGCTGAGATGATGGGATTTTCTAAATACACAATCATGTCATCTTCAAACAGGGACAATTTGACTTCCTCTTTTCCTAATGGAATCCCCTTTATTTCTTTCTTCTGCCTGATTGCCCTGGCCAGAACTTCCAACACTATGTTGAATAGGAGTAGTGAGAGAGGGCATCCCTGTCTTGTGCCAGTTTTCAAAGGGAATGCCTCCAGTTTTTGCCCATTCAGTATGATATTGGCTGTGGATTTGTCATAATAGCTCTTATTACTTTGAGATGCATTCCATCAATACCGAATTTATTGGGAGTTTTTAGCATGAAAGGTTGTTGGATTTTGTCGAAGGCCTTTTATGCATCTATTGAGATAATCATGTGGTTTTTGTATTTGGTTCTGTTTATCTGCTGGATTACATTTATTGATTTGCATATGTTGAACCAGCCTTGCATCCCAGGGATGAAGCCCACTTGATCATGGTAGATAAACTTTTTGATGTGCTGCTGGATTTGGTTTGCCAGTATTTTATTGAGGATTTTTGCATCAATGTTCATCAGGGATATTGGTCTAAAATTCTCTTTTTTTGTTGTGTCTCTGCCAGGCTTTGGTATCAGGATGATGTTGGCCTCATAAAATGAGTTAGGGAGGATTCCCTCTTTTTCTATTGATTGGAATAGTTTCGGAAGGAATGGTACCAGCTCCTCCTTGTACCTCTGGTAGAATTTGGCTGTGAATACTTCTGGTCCTGGACTTTTTTTGGTTGGTAGGCTATTTGCCTCAATTTCAGAGCCTGTAATCGATCTATTCAGGGATTCAACTTCTTCCTGGTTTAGTCTTAGGACAGTGTATGTGTCCAGGAATTTATCCATTTCTTCTAGATTTTCCAATTTATTCATGTAGAGGTGTTTATAGTATTCTCTGAAGGTAGTTTGTACTTCTGTGGGGTCGGTGGTGATATCCTCTTTATCATTTTTTATTGCATCTATTTGATTCTTCTCTCTTTTCTTCTTTATTAGTCTTGCTAGTGGTCTATCAATTTTGTTGATCTTTTCAAAAAACCAGCTCCTGGATTCATTGATTTTTTTGAAGGGTTTTTTGTGTCTTTGTCTCCTTCAGTTGTGCTCTGATCTTAGTTATTTCTTGCCTTCTGCTAGCTTTTGAATGTCTTTGCTCTTGTTTCTCTAGTTCTTTTAATTGTGATGTTAGGGTGTCAATTTTAGATCTTTCCTGCTTTCTCTTGTCGGCAATTAGTGCTATAAATTTCCCTCTACACAGTGCTTTAAATGTGTTCCAGAGATTCTGGTATGTTGTATCTTTGTTCTCATTGGTTTCAAAGAACATCTTTATTTCTGCCTTCATTTCGTTATGTACCCAGTAGTCATTCAGGAACAGGTTGTTCAGTTTCCATGTAGTTGAGTGGTTTTGAGTGAGTTTCTTAGTCCTGAGTTCTAGTTTGATTGCACTGTGGTCTGAGAGACAGTTTGTTATAATTTCTGTTCTTTGACATTTGCTGAGGAGTGCTTTACTTCCAACTATGTGGTCAATTTTTGAATAAGTGTGATGTGGTGCTAAGAAGAATGTATATTCTGTTGATATGGGGTGGTGAGTTCTGTAGATGTCTATTAGGTCCACTTGGTGCAGAGCTGAGTTCAATTCCTGGATATCCTTGTTAACTTTCTGTCTTGTTGATCTGTCTAACATTGACAGTGGGCTGTTAAAGTCTCCCATTAATATTGTGTGGGAGTCTAAGTCTCTTTGTAAGTCTCTAAGAACTTGTTTTATGAATCTGGGTGCTCCTGTATTGGGTGCATATATATTCAGGATAGTTAGCTCTTCTTGTTGAATTAATACCTTTACCATTATGTAATGGCCTTCTTTGTCTCTTTTGATATTTGTTGGTTTAAAGTCTATTTTATCAGAGACTAGGATTGCAACCCCTGCCTTTTTTTGTTTTCCATTTGCTTGGTAGATCTTCCTCCATCCCTTTATTTTGAGCCTATGTGTGTCTCTGCACGTGAGATGGGTCTCCTGAATACAGAACACTGATGCATCTTGACTGTTTATCCAATTGGCCAGTCTGTGTCTTTTAATTGGAGCATTTAGCCCACTTACATTTAAGGTTTGCTCGTTAGTTGATGCAGTTTCTTCCTAGCATCGATGATCTTTACATTTTGGCATGTTTTTATAGTGGCTGGTACTGGTTGTTCCTTTCCGTGTTTAGTGCTTCCTTCTGGAGCTCTTGTAGGGCAGGCCTGGTGGTGACAAAACCTCTCAGCATTTGCTTGTCTGTAAAGGATTTTATTTCTCCTTCACTTATGAAACCTAGCTTGGCTGGATATGAAATTCTGGGTTGAAAATTATTTTCTTTAAGAGTGTTGAATATTGGCCCCCACTTTCTTCTGGCTTGGAGAGTTTCTCTCAAGGGATCCACTGTTAGTCTAATGGGCTTCCCTTTGTGGGTAACCCGACCTTTCTCTCTGGCTGCCCTTAACATTTTTTCCTTCATTTCAACTTTGGTGAATCTGACAATTATGTGTCTTGGAGTTACTCTTCTCGAGGAGTATCTTTGTGGCGTTCTCTGTATTTCCTGAATTTGAACGTTGGCCTACCTTGCTAGGTTGGGGAAATTCTCCTGGATAATATCCTACAGAGTGTTTTCTAACTTGGCTCCATTCTCCCTGTCACTTTCAGGTACACCAATCAGATGTAGATTTGGTCTTTTCACATAGTCCCATATTTCTTGGAGGCTTTGTTCATTTCTTTTTACTCTTTTTTCTCTAAACTTCTCTTCTCACTTCCTTTCATTCATTTGATCTTCAATCACTGATACCCTTTATTCCAGTTGATCGAATTGGTTACTGCAGCTTGTGCATTTGTCACGTAGTTCTCGTGCCATGGTTTTCAGCTCTATCAGGTCATTTAAGGATTTCTCTACATTGGTTATTCTAGTTAGCCATTCATCTAATCTTTTTTCAAGGTTTTTTAGCTTCTTTGCGATGGGTTCAAACTTTCTCCTTTAGCTCACAGAAGTTTGATCATCTGAAGCCTTCTTCTCTCAACTCGTCAGTCATTCTCCGTCCAGCTTTATTCCATTGCTGGTGAGGTGCTGCGTTCCTTTGGAGGGGGAGAGGCACTCTGATTTTTAGAATTTTCAGCTTTTCTACTCTGTTTTTTCCCCATCTTTGTGGTTTTATCTACCTTTGGTCTTTGATGATGGTGACGTACAGATGGGGTTTTGGTGTGGATGTCCTTTCTGTTTGTTAGCTTTACTTCTAACAGTCAGGACCCTCAGCTTCAGGTCTGCTGGAATTTGCTGGAGGTCCACTCCAGACCCTGTTTGCCTGGGTATCAGCAGCGGAGGCTACAGAATACTGAATATTGCTGAACAGCAAATGTTGCTTCCTGATCATTCCTCTGGACGCTTCATCTCAGAGGGGTACCTGGCCGTGTGAGGTGTCAGTCTGCCCCTACTGGGGGATGCCTCACAGTTAGGCAACTCGGGGGTCAGGGACCCACTTGAGGAGGCAGTCTCCATTCTCAGATCTCAAACTCCATGCTGGGAGTACCAGTACTCTCTTCAAAGCTGTCAGACAGGGACATTTAAATCTGCAGAGGTTTCTGCTGCCTTTTGTTTGGCTATGCCCTGTCCCCAGAGGTGGAGTCTACAGAGGCAGGCACACCTCCTTGAGCTGCAGTGGGCTCCACCCAATTCGAGCTTCCTGGTGGCTTTCTTTACCTACTCAAGCCTTGGCAGTGGCAGGCATCCCTCCCCCAGCCTCGCTGCCGTCCTTGCAGTTAGATCTCAGACTGCTATGCTAGCAATGAGGGAGGTTCCGTGGGTGTGGGACCCTCTGATCCAGGCACGGGATATAATCTCCTGGTGTGCCATTTGCTAAGACCCTTGGAAAAGCACAGTATTAGGGTGGGAATGACCCGATTTTCCAGGTGCTCTGTGTCACGGTTTCCCTTGGCTAAGAAAGGGAATTCCCTTACCCCTCACACTTCCTGGTTGAGGCAGTGACTCACCCTGCTTTGGCTGTCGCTCGGTGGGCTGCACCCACTGTCCTGCACCCATTGCCCTGCACCCACTCTCCGACATGCCTCAGAGATATGAACCCAGTACCTTGGCTGAAAACGCAGAAATCACCCATCTTCTGTGCCATCTCATGCTGGGAGCTGTAGTCTGGAGCTGTTCCTATTCGGCCATCTTGGAACCCAAAACACACTTTAAATGTAAAAACGCAAATAGGTTAAAAGTAAAATAATGGAGGATTTACACTACCTGATTTTAAGTCTTATTGTAAAGCTATAGTAACTAAGACAGTGCAGCACTGGTGCAAAGCTAGACAAATGGATCAAGGAAACAGAATAGAGAGTTCAGAAATAGATCTACACATATGGGATCTACCGATTTTTTTTTTTCTTTTTTTTTGAGACTGAGTTTCGCTCTTGTTGCTGCCCAGGCTGGAGTGCAGTGGTGTGATCTTGACTCACTGCAACCGCTGCCTCCTGGGTTCAAGCGAATCTTCTGCCTCAGCCTCCCGAGTAGCTGGGATTACAGACATGTACCAACACACCCAGTTAATTTTGTATTTTTAGTAGAGACGGGATTTTTCCACATTGGTCAGGCTGGTCTTGAACTCCTGACCTCAGGTGATCAACCCACCTCAGCCTCCCAAAGTGCTGGGATTAAAGGCATGAGCCAGCATACCCGGCCAATCTACTGATTTTTTTAATGCAAAGGCAATTCGGTAGAGAAAGATTAGTCTTTTAAAAAATGCTACCGGAATAATTACTCATAAGCAATAAAAAAGGTGACACCTTATAAAAAATTAACTCTAAATAGATTATAAACCTAAAGGTAAAACTTAAATCTATAATGTCAGGCCTCTGAGCCCAAGCCAAGCCATCTCATCCCCTGTGACTTGCCAAGTATATGCCCAGATGGCCTGAAGTAACTGAAGAATCACAAAAGAAGTGAAAATGCCCTGCCCTGCCTTAACTGATGACATTCCACCACAAAAGAAGTGAAAATGGCTGGTCCTTGCCTTAATTGATGACATTACCTTGTGAAAGTCCTTTTCCTGGCTCATCCTGGCTCAAAAAGCTCCCCCATTGAGCACCTTGTGATTTCCACTCCTGCCCACCAGAGAACAACCCCCCTTTGACTGGAATTTTCCTTTACCTACTCAAATCCTATAAAATGGCCCCACCCTTGTCTCCCTTTGCTGACTCTCTTTTGGGACTCAGCCCACCTGCACCCAGGTGATTGAAAAGCTTTATTGCTTACACAAAGCCTGTTTGGTGGTCTCTTCACACAGACGCGCATGACATTTTGGTGCCCTGACTCGGATCGGGGGACCTCCCTTGGGAGATCAATCCCCTGTCCTCCTGCTCTTTGCTCCACGAGAAAGATCCACCTCCAACCTCGGGTCCTCAGACTCACCAGCCCAAGGAACATCTCGTGAACATCTCACCAATATTAAATCGGGTAAGCGGCCCCTTTTTACTCTCTTCTCCAACCTCTCTCATTATCTCTCAACCTCTTTCTCCTTTCAATCTTGGCAGCACCCTTCAATCTCTCCCTTCTCTTAATTTCAATTCCTTTCATTTTCTGGTAGAGACAAAGGAGACACATTTTATCCATGGACCCAAAACGCCGGCGCCGGTCACAGACTGGGGAAGGCAGCCTTCCCTTGGTGTTTAGTCATTGCAGGGACGCCTCTCTGATTATTCACCCACATTTCAGAGGTGTCTGACCACGCTGCAGGGATACCTGCCTTGGTCCTTCACCCTAAGCGGCAAGTCCCACTTTTCTGGGGGAGGGGCAATCACCCCGACCCCTTCTCTCTCTGTTTCTACCCCTTCTCTGCTTTTCTGGGGGAGGGGCAAGAACCCTGACCTCTTATTTTTGCACCCCAACCTCTTATTTTTGCAGCTCGACCTCTTATTTTTGCACCTCAACCTCTTATTTTTGCATCCCAACTTCTTATTTTTGTGCCCCAATCCCTTACTTCCACGCCCTGATCCCTTTCCTGCTTTTCTGGAGGGCAAGAACCCCCGAACTCCTTCTCTCTGTGTCTCTACTCTCTCTTTTCTCTGGGCTTGCCTCCTTCACTATGGGCAACCTTTCACCCTCCATTCTTCCTTCTTCTCCCATAGCCTGTGTTCTCAAGAACTTAAAACCTCTTCAACTCACACCTGACCTAAAACCTAAACACCTTATCTTCTTCTGCAACACTGCTCCACCCCAGTACAAACTCAACAGTAGTTCCAAATAGCCAGAAAATGGCACTTTCGATTTTTCCATCCAACAAGATCTAAATAATTCTTGTCCTAAAATGGGCAAATGGTCTGAGATGCCTGACATCCAGGCATTCTTTTACACATCAGTCCCTCCCTAGTCTCTGTTCCCAATGCAACTCGTCCCAAACCTTCCTTCTTTCCCTCCTGCCTGCCCCCTCAGTCCCAACCCCAAGTGTTGCTGAGTGTTTCTAATCATCCTTTTCTACAGACCCATCTGACCTCTCCCCTCCTCGCCAGGCCAAGCTAAGCCCAAATTTTTCCTCAGCCTTCACTCCCCATCCCATAATCCTTTTATCACCTCCCCTTCTCACACCTGGTCTGGCTTACAGTTTCGTTCCACGACTAGCCCTTCCCCACCTGCCCAGCCATTTCCTCTTTAAAAAGTGGCTAGAGCTAAAGGCATAGTCAAGGTTAATGCTCCTTTTTCCTTATCCAACCTCTCCCAAATCAGTTAGTGTTTAGGCTCTTTTTCATCAAATATGAAAAACCCAGCCCAGTTCATGGCCTGTTTAGCAGCAACCCTAAGACGCTTTTCAGCCCTAGACCCTGAAAGATCAGAAGGCTGTCTTATTCTCAATATGCATTTTATTTTATTACCCAATCTGCTCCTGACATTAAATAAAGCTCCAAAAATTAAATTCCGGCCCTCAAACCCCGCAACAGGACTTAATGAACCTCACCTTCAAGGTGTACAATGATAGAGTAGAGGCAGCCAAGTAGCAACTTATTTCTGAGTTGCAATTCCTTGCCTCCGCTGTGAGACAAACCCCAGCCACATCTCCAGCACACAACTCCAAATGCCTGAACCGCAGCTGCCAGGGGTTCCTCCACAACCTCCTTCCCCAGGAGCTTGCTACAAGTGCCAGAAATCTGGCCACTGGGCCAAGGAATGCCCGCCAGGATTCCTCCTAAACTGTATCCAATCTGTGCAGGACTCCACTGGAATCGGACTGTTCAACTTGCCCAGCAGCCACTCCTAGAGGCCCTGGAACCCTGGCCCAGGGCTCTCTGACTGACTCATTTCCCCACCTTCTCGGCTTAGGGGCTGAAGATTGACGCTGCCCTATCGCCTTGGAAGCCTCCTAGACCATCACAGACGCTTTGGGTAACTCTTAGAGTGGAGGGTAAGTCCGTCCCCTTCTTAATCAATACGGAGGCTGCCCACTCCACATTACCTTCTTTTCAAAGGCCTGTTTCCCTTGCCTTCATAACTGTTGTGGGTATTGATGGCCAGGCTTCTAAACCTCTTAAAATTCCCCAACTCTAGTGCCAATTTGGGCAACATTCTTTTATGCACTCCTTTTTAGTTATCTCCACCTGTCCAGTTCCCTTATTAGGCCAAGATATTTTAACCAAATTATCTGCTTCCCTGACTATTCCTAGGCTACAGCCACACCTCATTGCCACCTTTTACCCCAGTTCAAAGCCTCCTTCACATCCTCCCCTCGTATCCCCCCACCTTAACCCACAAGTATAGGATACCTCTACTCCTTCCTTGGCGACTGATCATGCGCCCCTTACCATCTCATTAAAACCTAATCACCCTTACCCCACTCAATGCCAATATCCCATCCTGCAGCACACTTTAAAAGGATTAAAGCCTGTTATCACTTGCCTGCTACAACATGGCCTTTTAAAGCCTGTAAACTCCCCTTACAATTCCCCCATTTTACCTGTCCTAAAACCAGACAAGGCTTACAGGTTAGTTCAAGATCCACACCTTATCAACCAAATTGTCTTGCCTATTCACCCCATGGTGCCAAAGCCATATACTCTCCTATCCTCAATACCTCCCTCCACAACCCATTATTCTGTTCTGGATCTCAAACATACTTTCTTTACTGTTCCTTTTACACCCTTCATCTCAGCCTCTCTTCACTTTCACTTAGACTGACCCTGACACCCATCAGGCTCATAAATTACCTGGGCTCTACTGCTGCAAGGCTTCACAGACGGCCCCCATTACTTCAATCAAGCCCAAATTTCTTCCTCATCTGATACCTATCTCGGCATAATTCTCATAAATACACACTTACTCTCCCTACTAATCGTGTCCAGCTAATCTCCCAAACCCCAATCCCTTCTACAAAACAACAACTCCTTTCCTTCCTAGGCATGACTAGTGCGGACAGGATTTACATGCAGCAAGATGTACAAATTTTAAGTTCTGAAAAACATTTACACCTGGGTAACCCCCAATATGTTGAAGATAGAGAACATTTCTTCACCCTGTTAAGTACCCTTGTGTCATTACAGTCAAAGCTCATTTTAGACCCTACAATCAGAGGCAACCACTATTCTCATTTCATTCTATCATAATAGTCTGGTTTATCTGTTCTAGGACTTGAAATACATGGAATTGTACTTTTGTGTCTGGCTAATTTCATTCAACATATTGTCTTTGAGCTTTGCCCATGTTGTTGCATGTATGAGTAGTTTGTTCTTTTTTATTGCTAAGCAGTATTCCACTGTATGGATATGCCACAATTTACCCATTCTTCCATGGATGGATACTTGAAATCTTCAGGTTTGAGTTATTGTGTCTAACGTTGCCATGAATATTCTTGTACACAGATTTTTGTGGACATACGTTTTCATTTCTCTTAGGATAATGTCACAGGATTGGTGTATGTTTAATTTTGTAAGAAAATGGCAAACTTTTCCAAAGTAGTTGTATCATTCCACAGTCTCACCAGCAGTATATGAGAGTTCTAGTGTTCCAAATCTTTGCTTGACTTAGTCATCAGTCTAGTAAATGTTAGCCATTCTAATGGATAAGTGGTATCTAATGATGACTTTAAGTTACATTTCCATGTTGAGTGGTGATGTTCAGTATCTTTTCGTGTGCTCTTTGGCCATTTATATAACTTCTTTTATGAAGTGCTATTCAAGTCTTCTGGGCTATTTTAAAAATTAGATTGTTTGTCTTCACATTGTTGAGTTATGGAAGTTTTAAATACATTCTAGAGATAAGTCCTTAGGTAGATATATGTATTGTGAATAGCTTGTCCACCTCTGTGATTCGTGTTTTCATTTTCTTAACTGTCTTTTGAGAAGAAGAGGCTTTTAGTTTCAACAAAGTTCAGTTTAACAATTTACAAAAAGAGTTTTGAGAATCAAAAAGTTAAGTCCTAAAGAAACTAACACCACAATGTATTCCACAAACAATACCTTTGAAAGAATTCATGATGATTTAAGAGCCAGTTTTCTTTACTACTCAAGATTAAAGCCTCTTTCTGGCCTGGAGAAAAAGAGTTTGGGAATTGGGAGAGGAAAATCAAGGTAAAAAAATGGAATCCTGCCCCTTGCCTTGGGGCAAATGACCGATTCCTTGGTCAGTGTGTGCAGATCCCAGAGCAAGGAAGACTTATGCCTGGCTTCCCCAGGAAAAACCCAGAGACACTGAGAAGCTTATAGAATAACCTCATAGAGGGGAGCAATGGTGGATGCGGAATACAGGGGGATGGGCTTGGGGGAAGCCTTGGGAAGTACTGTTACTCTTAAGGAAAATAGAGAAAGCAAACACAAGTTCTCAGACCCACCACGGGTAGAAGAATGCTGAGAGAATATGGGCTGACTCAAAGCGGTCTGGATTTGGGACAAGGATGACTCAGAGTGGTTATGCCTGGAGTCCAAAGGCCAGTGCGAAAACCTGGCCCTCAGGAGGGAAGCCCAGGACCTAAGGATAAGGGGGAAATAAGGTGAGAATCAACCCAGTGAAGACCAGTGTGGACAACAGACTACTTGAAATGCGGCCCCATTTTCCCCTAGAATGCCCAAAACTTAAATTACCCTCATGGAAAGGTGAAAAGGAAAAGAGAAAAACATGAGCTGATTTTTTTGCCCCAAAGAGACCGTATTTTAATCCAGAAGAAACTGAATTTTTACCTTGAATGGGCAAGATTGTTTTCTGCCACCAAAAGATATAAGGTTTGAAATCAATTGCTATAAAAGACTAAAGTTTCAGATTTGCACCCCTGAGTTTTATGATGGTGAAATTAAACCAGGTGTAATCCTAAGCCTTTTAAAGTTGCAGCAATTTCTGTGTTGTTCACCAACTAATATTCAGTACAGAGTAGATGGTCAATCAATATTTTGAACGAATGCAAGAAAATGTCTGAACTCTGGTGAAGTTTGCTGACTCCAAATCCCCCTATTTTCTGGCTGTCTATGCTTTCTGTCTTCCTCACATAGTGAAACTGAGGACAAATTAGCCATGTTCTTGGAACATAGTAGCTATGGAACTAGACATTTTTACAATTTTCCATTTGCTTACCAATTGGTAAATAATTATTTCTTTAAATCTGCTTTTATAAGTGGGAGGTTATTTTCCCTACTAAATTCATCCCTGGATGCCATACCATATAAAAATTATTACTTCTGCATGATTCAATATTCCAGCTCTTTCCACATTTTATTATGGCCACTGCAGTGTCCTCTAGGAGCTTAAAGATTTTCAAAATGCACTTAAAGCAAAGAACAATGGTCATCTGGTTATGTATTTATTTGCTGGTTTTTTGTTTGTTTGTTTGTTTGTTTTTCATAAGCTGTGCCCAACATTCCCAATTCCCAAGAACAACAATGAGCTGTTTCTTAGAAGCTTAAGAACAATGGCAGATAGGAAGAAAGCTTGTCTTAATTAGCAAGGGCTTATCAAGGATGCTGAGGGCCTTCCAAAGGTACTTCAGGGAAGAGAGCTGTGTAGTGCTTAAGATAACTGGCTTTGGAATCAGGCCTCATTCCACAGTCAGCCACCAGTACTTACCAGCTGTGGGAACTTGGGTGTGTTATGTAAGGTCTCCAACCTTTGGCTGAGTCATCCCAGGGACGTTTAGACTAAGAAATGAGATAGCACGAACTCAATACAGAACCTGGTACATAGTACGTTCACTTTAGCTCTTTAATCATCATTATCTTTGTTTCCATTGACTGACATTCTGGAAACGGAACGAAGCAGTGACTTCTACTTCTTTTCTTGAAGATAGCAATATCTGAGTGTGGCTGTAATGAGTTCACCAAGGTAGGTCCTTGGGCCAGGTGTTAGGTTTCCAGGAATCTAAGTCCCAGGCCTAGGCACCTCTTTAAAAACATATGAAAGAGATCAGAAGTGAAATCATTTCCAGGCAGCACCATTTTTTTTTTTTTTTTTTTTTTATTGCAGCCTAAGTGACACCTTAGGGTTTGGTAAAGAAGTTTAGGCTTCCTCTGGGGAATAAAACGATGAACAGGAACAGAAAACCTCGGGCTGCACATGTGTGGTGAAGAACAAATGGGCCTTTCCTGCATCGTCTAGTGAGGGGCTGTGGGTTTGCAAAATATTTTCAAAAGGAGACCCAAATGTAGGCCAGAACTTCTTGGCTGACTGATGAGCCACCCGGTAAATCTTTAAGCAAACAGTTTTGAGAGCAGGAATTCAAGGAAGTTGATTTTGAACCCATTCAGAAAACATTCTTCATTTGATCCTCCTAAAACCTAAGTTATTTAAATATAATTCGATCAAAGTGAGGCAGCTGTCCCAGAAATCAGAAAAAACCTCCTTGTTTCATGTCAGCTTAGTTGTTCTGCTGAAGAAATCAAGTGGAGGGTGTGGACACGGCATCCCAGGCCTACGTGGTGACTTTGCACAGGGCAGCTGCAGCGGCAGAGGCTCCCAGATGGCACTTTGGAGCTGACATGAAGACTTTGAAGAAACTAATAAAACAAAGCATTGGAAGCAGGGGGAGGGGACGGTGCTGACTTCTTTCCAGGGTATAACACAGAGGGATATGACCCCAGTAGTGTCATACCATTAAAATAAGGCTTTAGAAATAGCCCTGGAAGCTCCAATGACTTGGACAAGGAAGGTGACCTTTAAGAATAATGACACGAATATCCCAATTAGATTCTCTTCTCTTGCACAATTACTGCTAAATTCCTACCAGATCTGAGTCACCTGCATAGAGAAACTGGCCCTGCATTGGGTGAACAACAGCCTAAGGGAAAAATGTCCACCTTAGGTGAGCTGGAAGATTGTAAATGATGGGGAGAATGCCCAAGGCTAAGAAAGGGGAAGGGGAAATGAGGTTAACACAGAGCAGAGGGGATTGCGGTTGTTATTGGAAACAGGAAAAGACAGCTTCATAGAAAGGAATGTGAGCAATAACATGGCTAGAGAGCTTTCTCAGTCCTACAGACAAGCCTGGAATATACCCCCCCCCATGCAAAGATAGGTCTCTGCATATCTCATAAATACTTTAACTCCAGATCCACTGGATAGATGTAGATTGCTGAAGGTTCATGTCTTTCCCAGATATTATTCCACCTGACTTGAAAAGTCTTTCATGAGTTTAAGGAACTCTTAGAATAATGATCTAGTACTGTGATACTCATGATAATGGGACTTTCCATGCGCATTTTAACCATTATTTACCCACCATATCACATTTTTTGTTTATTCATTCGTTTGACATATTTTTATTGAGTCTGTATTATGTGCCGGCTACTATGCTAGATTCTGAAATTATGGTACAGAATAAAACAAGCAAAGTCCCTATGGTAGTGAATAAAACAAGCAAAGTCCATGACCTTAAGAGCTTACACTGTAGAGGAAGAGACCATCAAAATACAAGCAAACAGGCAAATAGAACAGATACAAAGTGTGACACATTTTACGAAGGCAGGAAGGAACTGAAATATAGGATAAGGGAAGATAGAATTATGTTTGAAGTCTAGGAAAAGATTCTCTGAGGCCCAGGGAAGGACTATAAAATGGCGTTGCCATTCTGGAAAGCAAACTTGTAGTATTTACTAAAATTGAATATGTTTGTCCCTGGAATCCCATGGTATCACTCATAGATATATGTGCCAGAGAGAGTCTTGCTTAGGTCTATAAGAATGTTTCTTAGGACAATGTTGTGACAGGAGGGAGGTAGAGGGATCTTTCATGAGGGCGAATGGTTGCTGTGGTTTACCACGGAACATGAAGAAGCAGTGCACAGGAGGTGCAGGAACATGGATAGCAGCTCCAAAAATCATAATGTGAAGTAAAAACAGGCAGGACACAGAATAAGACTCAATGAGCAATGCCTGTATGTACACTGAAATTACACACTAGAAACATCACAACGCATGTAACAAGGATGAGTCACAGCCAGTCTCAACGCCCTCTGTGGGGATGGGGGCATGAGAACAAGGATCAGGGAAAAAGGGGAAAGCAACTTTTAGTGAGAGGAACCAAGCAAGGGCCTTGAAAATCCAGTCCTGATGGTGTGATATGAACTTAAGAGTATGATGGACTCAGATCTGCCCCTGAGATGAAGACAAAACTAAAGGGGAAAGAGAAGCTGGCCAGGTCAAGAGCAATGGGAGAAATGCAGCCTCTGGAGGGCCTCACAGTAGGCCACAGGCCTGACTGAAGGACAGCCAGTGTGATTGTCCTTTCAACAGCAAGGCATAAGACATGAAGTTGGAGAGGGGTGTAGGAGTTCGATTTTGCAAGGCCTTAGTAGGCCATAGCAAAGACGTTTAGATGTTATTCAAAGTGCAATGGGAGCTGGGTGTGGTGGCTCATGACTGTAATTCCAACACTTTGGGAGGCTGAGGCAGGTGGATCATCTGAAGTCAGAAGTTTGAGACCAGCCTGGGCAACGTGGTGAAACCCCATCTCTACTAAAAATACAAAAAGTTAGCTGGCATTGTGGTGGGCGCCTGTAATCCCAGTTACTTGGGAGGCTGAGGCAGGAGAATTGCTTGAACCTGGGAGGCGGAGGTTGCAGTGAGTCGAGATCATGCCACTGTACTCCAGCCTGGGCAACAGAGCAAGACCCCGTATCAAAAAAAAAAAAAAAAAAAAAAAGCTATGGGAAGCTGCTAAAATATTTTAAACAAGGGGGTGACATGACTTACTTGACATTTTTATTAGATCATCTCGTTTGTGATACAAACCATAAACAGGAGGGCGCAGGAATAAAACCAGAGACACCATTGATGAGGTGCTGGTGGTAACGTGGGCCAAGGTAGCCACGTGCGTGGAGGTGAGCGTTTGGCCACATCTACAGGCACACACCCCCATGCTTCTGTGCAGGGAGTCGAAGGCCTTTGGGGTGTGACCAACTCAGCATTCCACTGGAGGTTATATGATCAAACAGCAAACTGCTTATCATGAATGCAGGATGTGAGCAAACTCACGACTGCTCCTGCTGACAGAAGGTTTGGTGGAGGCAATCACTCCCTGGCTCCGAAGTTATCTACTGTGACATCTAGAGAAGGCAGTCCAAAAGCCTACTCTGGACCAACCAGCTGACCCCTTCTTCCACCCGCTTGTCACTATCTCTTTTGCCTAATAAATATGGAGGGCTGTGTAAAGTTCAGGGCCCTTGTCCACTACAGGCAAGGTGCCCCCGACCCTTTCTTCCAAATATACTCTTTTGTCTCTTCTCTTTTATTCCCGCGTTCCCCCCCTTTATTCAGTCCAGTAGGTCTGTGCTGGTTACATAGTGGTGTCCGAACAGGGACAGTCCAAACACGGGACTTCAAGGACGTGAGCAAAGAAGATCTGCTGGAGCAGAGGAACTGAAATTGACAAGGTGAACTGGGACCCTGGGACCAGTCTGCTGGCAGTGGCTATAAGATCAATTCTCTAAAGAGGTACTGATCAGTGCCCTACCGAGGTACTAGGAGCAGTGCTTTAAAGAAGTACTGGGAACAGGAAGCTTTCTGAATCAGGGTAACAAGAGAAAGAATTTGTCTATTGAAGACAAACATTATGTGCAGTTGCTTAAAGTTCTGTTGAGACAGTCTGGAGCTCAGGTTAATTCGCAGACACTAACCAACCTCCTGCAGAAGTCACAAAAAGTTATTACGCATAACCCATGGTTTCCACAGGCAGGCACTCTTGATGTGGAAAATCGGGATAGAGCAGGAGAAGTATTAAAACAGGCTCATCAAAAAGGTTTTAAAGTTGATTCTTCAGTTTTTTCCACTTGGAGTTTAGTTCGGACTGTACTCCTGCCATCATCTCCTTATTATTCTGCGGGACAGCAGGCTGAATCTAAAAAATCTGAAAGAATCTGTTGTCCCATCCACAGCTCCAATTGAAAATAAACAAACAGGAGAGGAAGAATAAAAATTGGTCTATACCACCTCCTCCAGTTGCAGAAACATCTGTACCGCCTTCTTTGGTAGCAGAAATTGAGACCCCAATACGAAGAATTTTACGCCCTGCTGCCATAGCTGGAGAGCCCTTAGGAGCTTGCACTTTTCCTATTTCCATAAGGCCTGATCCAAATAATCCACAGCAGCTTATTCATGAACACACTCCACTAGAGTTTAAGTTGTTGAAGGAATTAAAAACGAGTGTGGTAAATAATGGCATACAGAGCCCATTCCCCTTAGGATTGCTGGAATCTGTGTTTGGTGCTATGCATCTTTTACCCTTTGATGTGAGACACTTGGCGTGAACCTCCTTGTCCACTAGTGCATATCTGACATGGAATTTAAATTGGCGAGAAACGTGTGCAGACCAGACTTGTATTGCTGGACACGCAGACATTACAGAGGATATGCTGTTAGGTAATGGCCCTTATTCAGACCTGGAATGTCAAATGGCACTCCCAGACACTGCTTATCAGCAGTGTGCACACGCAGCTACACGCACCTGGGTCACAATTCCTGAAGAGGAATTCCCAGTACAATCCTTTTTACATATCATGTAAGGGTTGCAGGAACCCTATACACAATTTCTTGCAAGATTACAAGAGGCAGTGAAGCTTCAGATTTCTCTACCGTGGCTGCAGAAATGCTGACCTTAACTCTAGCTTTTGAGAATGTAAACGTGGATTGTTAATGCTCACTGGCACCAGTGAGGTGTACGAAGAATTTGGGAAATTTTCTCAAAGCTTGTCAGGATATAGGACCTGAGTGTCATCACTCTTCAATGTTAGCTGAAGCAATGGCTAATTTAGCTGTTGACAAATCTAAAAGGAGCCAAGGGTCAAACCCTAAAATGGGAAAATGTTAAACTTGTGGAAAAACTGAACATTTTAAAAAGGAATGCCTCCAGATCTCAGGACAGAAAGGACCTTACAAGGCAGAGGCGCACCTAGTGGGAAAAACACCAGGACTTTGTCCTTGCTGTAACAAGGAAAACCACTGGCCTAATCAGTGCCACTCAAAATTTCATCAGAATGGCACCCACCCACACACACACCCATGCCGGGAAACTAGATGGGGGCCTGGACCCGGTCCCCAGAAACAATGAGGGCATTCCCAGTCCAGACCTCAACCCCGTTTCAGGCATGGGTTCCCAGAGGCACATTGATTCCCTAACCCCAGGAACACCAGGAAGTGCAGGATTAGATCTTCCAGCCAGAGAAAGGGTTACATTAGTTGGGGGAGACAAACCCACCAAGATTCCCACTGGCATTTGGGGACCTTTACCAGCAGGATATATGGGACTAATCTGAGGCAAAAACCGTCTTAACCTGCAAGGCACCACTGTAGTTGCAAGAGTGATTGACTCCTACTATAAAGGAGAAATTCAAGTAGTTTTAATGTCACAAGACCGTCGTGTTTTTGAATCGGGAGAATATATTGCTCAATTATTGCTTATTCCCTGCAAACTACACCCTTCTCCACAAAAGGAGAAATGAGGAAATAAAGGATTTGGGAGCACAACTACATGGGAAACCTATCTATCCCAACCCATAGCCTTTAATAGACCCACTTGTGTAGTACAAATTAAACGAAAGAAACTTTATGGGCTCATGGATACAGGAGTTGATGTGTCAGTAATATCTAAAGACAATTGGCCCCCATCTTGGCCCTTGCAATTAACTTCTACATCTTTAGTGGGAGTAGGAACGGCTCAAAGTGTTCAGCAGAGTGCTGAGATTTTACCTTGTCTTGGTCCAGACGGACCATCATGTACTTTTCAGCCTTATGTTGCAAATATAGCTATCAATTTATGGGGTCGAGACTTACAGCATGGGATATGAGACTTACAAATGAAAACTTTGATAACCCAGGATTTAAAGTATTGAAGAACATGGGATATCAAAGTGGAAAAGGTTTAGGGAAAATTCCGATAAGGAGACCCTAACCTGATATCAATAACTGGAAAGGCAGGTTAAACCCTGCAAGGAGATTCTTCTTTAAATTCCCCACAGCAATTAACCAAAGAGGCAGGGGCAGAGTTGCAACTTGTAAAACAGAAGCTGAGTTCAGCAATGCAGACCTCCCGGCTACAGCCAAAAAATCCTTTGCTTTCACTATCCCTCAGACAAAATGGTACAGTTTTCTTATACTAGTCATGCTTTTAAAAGTTCTTACAGCTTTGGTCTATAACCCACAAAACAGGAATTCCTTATAATCCTAGAGGACGAGGCATTATAGAGCGGGCACATCAAACATTATAACACATGTTGAAAAGACAAAAGGGGTATAGGAGGCCAACTACTACCTCAATCAAAACTACACTTAGCCTTATTTACTTTAAATGTTTTGACTCCCGGATGGTAAGACTCCAGCAGAAAGAAATTGGCAAGTGTTAGAGGAAAAGAGGAAAGTTTACCTGAAAGTGTTCTGGAAATCCCCGGAAGAAGGACAATGGAAAGGTCCAGCAGATTTACTGACATGGGGATAAGGGTATGCTTGTGTTTTTATAGGAGATGAACAAGCCATGTGGGTGCCCTCAAGGTGTGTGCAACCATGAAATGGGAGACTGGAGGATCCCAGGGTGGCCAACCATGGACCTGGTCTCTCTGGTACGAGCCATGAGTCAGCTGAGCCTAAGTGCGAAGGCAGAGAGAAGGTCAACTGGAGTCACGACACAGTTCTAACGTTACATTTAGAAAGAATATCACCACTCAATTTACAGTTTGTGTTTTCAATCCTTATGTCTTTTTGAAAGCTAAGAAGGACCAGCTTCAGGTAAACAATACCCAATTGACCTGTAAAGCTTGCCAGTTACATTACTGCATTAATTATAGCACATTGCAAACACATAATATCTCTACTTTGATTATTTTAGGTCTTATCCCTGGACTATGGATTCCTGTTAATCTGTCCCAGCCTCGGGCTGCCACACCTGCTTTGCATTGTGTGAAACTTGTTCTAACTCAGCTTACTCATCATGTCCGTAGAGCCTTAGGCATGATAATTTTTGCTATTGTTTCCTTGGCCACACTAATATCTTCTGTTGTGAAATCTTCTGTAGCTTTGCATAGTTCTGTTGAAACAGCTCAGTACGTGGAGAACTGGACACAAACAGCTAACCAAGCATGGCTACTTCAAAATAAAATTAACACCAAGTTACAAACTGAAGTGGCAATGTTATAATCCATGATTCTATGGTTAGGGGAACAAGTACAAAGCTTGCACGTGCAGCAGCAATTGCATTGTCATTTTAATCACACCCATATGTGTGTAACCGACTTAGAATATAACCAAAGTGAGTATCCATGAGACCTTGTGAAAACCCATTCGCAGGGAGCTTTCACATCCATCATCACCTTTGATATTGGTGAATTATAAAACAAAATTCTTGACTTAAATAGGCAAACTCAAGAATTTCAGCCTTCTTGGAAGACCGGACCGAATTCCAGCAAGGCCTGGAGAGACTCAACCCTTAGACCTGTCTAAGGCACCACATTTACATCTTATATGTAGTTCTTGGAATAACGTTGCTTTGTCTGTGTCCTCTGTTTTATAGTCTGTAAAATCAGATGGCCTGCCAATTGGAGAATGAGAGCTGCCCAGCCTGGTCTTACATTCTTTCAATTAATTCATAAACAGGGGGATATGCAGGGAGCCGAAGGACCGTGGGATGTGACCAACTCAACATTCCACTGGAGGTTATATGAACAAACAGCAAAATGTTGATCATGAATGCCGGATGTGAGAAAACTCAGGACTGCTCCTGCCAACAGAAGGTTTGGTGGAGGCAGTCACTCCCTGGCTTTGCAGAGGTTATCTACTGTGACATCTAGAGAATGCAGTCCTGCAAGCCTACTCTGGACCAACCAGCTGACCCCTTCTTCCACCCCCTTCTGTCTATTTTGTCTAATAAATATGGAGGGCTGTGTAAAGCTCAGGGCCCTTGTCCACTAGAGGCAAGGTGCCCCCTGACCCCTTCTTCCAAATATACTCTTTTGCTTCTTGTCTTTTATTCCCACGTTCACCCTCTTTGTTCAGCCCAGTAGGTCCATGTGGGTTACAATTCTGCACTAGGGAGATAGGAGGAGTCAGGTTTTTACATGTCCTCCAGTTCTTACTTTTACACAGTTAGTAGAACCCAGCATTCTTCTCTAATCGACTTCCTTTGGGGAAACATGAATGCCAGGATGCTGAAGGCTTTGCCACAGCCTCAGCCCCTGTCCCAGGTACCCTGTGGCTCGATGGGTTTCCAGGGGTTTACCTTCTAGTCCCTGACTTTTCTCAGCCATGAAGGCTTCATACAGCTCTCCCCAAGTCTCCCATAATCAGAATGCCTAAGTGCTGGACTCTGGAGCCTGGTGACCTGGATTTGAATTACAGTTCTACCATTACTCACTGTGTGACTTTGGACAAATTCCTTGATGTCTCCTTGCCTCAGTTTCCTAACCCATAAAATATAGATAATGATAGTACCTAGTTCATAATTACAGCAGTTCCCTCTTACCTGTGGTTTTGCTTGGGACAGTTTCAGTTTTCTGAGGTCAGAAAGTATGAAATGGAAAATTCCAATAAGAAACAATTCAGAGGTTTTAAAATGCCTGCCATTCTGCGTGGTGTGATGAAATCTCATGCCACCCTCCTCTGTCTCACCCAGGACATGAATCCTCTTTTGGCCCCGCATATCCACACTGTCTACACTTCCTGCCTGTTTGTCTCTTAGTAGCTATTTATCAGATCATCATGGTATCACAGTACTTGTGTTCAAATCACCCGTATTTTGCTTAATAATGTCTCCAAAGCGCAAGAGTAGTGACGCTAGCATATTGTCAGAATTGTTCTATTTTATTACTAGTTATTATTAATCTCTACTGTGCCTAATTTAGAAATTAACCTTAGGTATAAGTATGTATGTATGGGGAAAAAAAAAAAACGAAAACAGAATATATAGGGTTTGGTACTATCCATGCTTTCAGGCATCCACTGAGTGGCTCGGACTGTCTCCTGTGGATGATTGGGGCCACTGTAGTTTATATATATAAGTGCTTAGAACAGTACCTGGCACCGATTCCATGTACTATTAGAGTTTGCTATGACTGTTATTATAACAATTACTATGAGTGGGAGGAACCAGTTGTTTTCCCACTAATATGTCCAGTGATTACAGTTCTTCCAGCAGAATCCTTTCAGACAAGCATCAGCCAGTTGTCCCCTCCTCCCGCAAGTCCTGTTGCCCCCTCCTCCCGCACTGCATGACACATTGAACAACCACGTTGCTAAAACAAGAGGCAATGTTTTTGATAAACTTCAAATTACCTCCGTAGCCCAGTGATTCCCAGGGAAATAGAAAGTCCTCATTATAAGCACGGTTGAGAATTCTGAAACTTCTCTAAAGTTGTGAAAAAATGTGTCATCTGCCATTTCTTTGGTGGGTGTATTTTCACACGTCTCACAAGAGAGGCAAACAAACAAAAAACAGGCTTAATGATAATATGAAGTTGCCAGTTCACCAATGTGGCTTCAGGTTACACTGATACATTACTCATGCCTTACATGGTGTGACCAGTGTTTTGGGCACAAAGCACGCTGCTTCGCATTTATCAGATATGGGCAGTCATTCATTACCTTTCTTTATCCCTCTCCCATCATTTTCCATCCAAATCCCTGCTCCTAGTATGCCTCCTAGGGTTTTAAAGAGGCAATCCCATTAAAGCTTTCACAGTAGATTTGAATGACCAGTTGAATTAACCTTGGCCTTTCTCTTATTTGCATTTTAAAAGGAGAGTTTTTAATCTGAATAGGCTTCTAATTTGTTGATTGGAGAGTGAGGAAATGCACTTTTCAAATGGCCTGTGGAATAGAGCTAGGCTGGACCTCAGGTGCCCTCCCGCATTTTCACCAGTCTCTCTCCTCTCCCTCCAGTCCCCAGCACCACGGTGGCCTAGGGGGTGACACTTCCTGTCACTTATAGGGGACACTTCCTCTGGCCAGCCTTACATCCTCTCACCCCTCCACTTTTTCTAGTGAGTACTGTAGCAACCTGCTTCCCACTGGTGCAACCTGAAAGCCCCTCACCTTAGTTGCATTCATACCTCTCACTTTCTGCCCAGGGCTTCTCTGATACCTGTAGAATCCATTTGGCATCTATGCTGTGTAGCCTGGAAGTGAGGGTGCTTTAATGCCCCAGGGAGACTGGAGCCCATGAGTAAATCTCTCCTCTTCTTTCACATGGGCAATTCTGAGGCACATTCTACCTGGTTCTCCACAGTCCTCGTGGGATCGTGCCCCTGTGGCATGGCCCACGGGTTGACCAACTCCAGAACTCATGTTTGAACCAGGTTTTCCTCCTCTGCCGCCCTCTCTCCCTGGTTCCCCACTCCTGTTCCCTAAGATCACTTGTCAAAATAGACTCCCTGTGTTTTGGAGGGAACCCAGGTTAAAACAGTGCCAAAGACCAGTAAACCTCCACCTGGCCATTCACCTTTGTGCTGTTCAAGGGAGGATTAACATGTTTACAGACTACAATTTATAAAACAGAAATTTGGCAGAGTATTTGTGAACAATTAAGATAAACTCAATTGTTTGAAATTTAATGCAACTGATATTTGTCAGAGTTTAGCTAGAGCCAGGTGCAGAGCTAGGCTTTGGGCAGACAATAGCAAATGATCCCTCCCTGAGATTGTAACCTAATGTGTGTGGCTCCATCCCTCTGCCAATAGTTACCCCGAGAGAGAACACAAGGTCCACCCTGCTCATGAAAGGTAGGCACATCTCAGGGTGAGAGCTGCACTAGGTGTGGGTCAGACTGCCTGAATTCACTCCCTGCTCTGTTACTTCTAGCTGGGTAAACTACTAAATCTCACCAAGACTTAGTTTCTTCCTCTGAAATGTGGAAATCTTCTTAGAGTCATTATGAAGACTAAATGAAAAAAAAAAATGTATGTAATGGTCTGATTACGCCACCTGACATGTAGCAGGTGTGCAGCCAATTCTAGCTCTGCAGTAAGTTATTGACTTCTTCATGATGGGTTACAGCAGTCAGGCTGTTGGTTTTAAATGAGAGGAGATGAAGAGGAATAAGCATGAAGGAGCTGCTAGGTCTCTGCCCAACCTGGGTCTAGCTGGAATATTAGGGACATAAAAAGGAGAATTCAGCTAAGAAAGAGGTAATAACAACTGATTATTTTAACAGATTTTAAACTTTTGGTCACTTTTTTTTTTTTTTTTTTTTACTAAGCAATTTATACCATGTCTGTGTTTTTAAAGTATTGCATTATGTTTACACATTTAGACTACTTCTGTAGGATGACAAATGTGTTCTTAAATGCTGGATATAATTTTAACCAAAAAATTGACATCCCTATACATTTTGTACCACGCTTTGGCTAGTTCTGTTTTAACCAACACCTCCTTCTCTCTAGTTATCCTAGTCAGTCAAAAGTTCCTTGTACCTTTCATTTACAATGCATGGCTGATTCTGGGGTGTCTCTGGAAAATTGCCTAACAGGCATTTTGTCAGAGATCATTAAGGAAAAACAAAGAGCTCTTAAGTTGGAGGATAGGGAGGAATGGATGAGTAGTGGGAGAAAGGAGATTGTGAAGGGATTCAAGCAGAAAGCTGATAAAGGCTAGTATATTCTTTCACTGAGAAAGGAGATGCCTATGTGTGGGCTGGAGAGGGCCAGCAAGACAGGGGACACGATCTTTTTAAAATAATCTTGAAGCCATCTTGAACATGCCCATCCCCTCCTCCCACCGCCTGTATATCTGCACCTGCTGATAAAGGCTTGGATGTCTCCCTCTCACGCCAAGCATGCAGGTCTTTTCTGGTAGAAGGTTTTGCATTGTACCAGCAAAACTAGAGGGCAGATAATTTTCCTTTGCTTCCACCTCTCACATTTCTGTACCCTTATCTATCACCTGTTTTTCCCAGGTGACTGTGAAGATACTTTTGGCTAAAGAGAGCATTCCCAACACTCTGCCAGAGGAACAGGTGAAGGGTGAGTGAGAGGAATGGGTGGATAGGTGGGCTGGCTTCAAGGATGTCTTGCTATGTGCTTCTGGATTAGAGGGTACTGGGAGGCTTGCAGACATGTCTTTCTTCCCAAAGTCTCTTATTGGCTTTTTAGAGATTTTAGTATATCCTGAAATGAGTCAGTCAGTGCAACCAGATGATTTTTCTTCAGATGAATGGTTTGTTGTACCTTCACAGGTGTAAAAAGATTTATTAACTCATAATTTTATCAAATAGTAATGTGTGGGTAAATAGTTTAATAAGGTCACTAGTTCCACTACAATACGTTGTGTTTAACAGCCTTTAAAAGTGAAATGAAATTATCAGCTCTTAGTTACTCTCCTCCAACTTTCAGGCTCAATGAGGGACTTTCTATAAGTCAATGCCTCCCTTGCCCCCCATCCCCAAAATGATTCCCCACTCGCACAACACTCTGCTGCATTCAAGACAAACTACAGCATAGTGGTTCAGAACTAGCATTCTGGGAGAAGAAAAATTAAAATTAGAATCCTAGCTCACCCACCTATATGAACTTGGAAGAGTTCCTTAACTAGGCGTAAGCCTCAGGATGCTTATCTATAAAATGGGATCATTATCCTACCTCATAGAGTTTCCCCCAAAGATTGGATGAGATTGTTAATGCACACACGGTGCTTAACAAGGTGTCTGGCAGGGAGTATGAACTAAATAATGTTAGCTATTGTGTTAGTTATATATTATTGTGGAACAAATTTTCCCAAATCTTAGTGGCTTAAAACAACCAACATTTATGATCTCGTATTGTCTGTGGTACAGGATCTGGGCACAACTAAGTTATGTGCCTCTACCTCAGGGTCTCTGACAAGGCTAATAATTAAGGTGTTGGTGTGGCTGTAGTTTCATCTGAAGGCTTGATTGAGGTTGGATCTGCTTCAAAGTTCACTCTTGTGATTGTTGGAAAGATTCAGTTCTCTGTGGGCTGCTGGACTAAGGGACTCATTTCTCCCAGCTGTTGACTGGAGGGCTTCCTTAATTCCTTGAAATGTGAACCTCTGTATTGTGCAGCTCAAACGTGGCAACTGGCTTCTATCAGTGTAAGAAAGCAAGAGGGCAAGGGAGGGCCAGTAAGACGGTGGACACAGTCTTTTTGTAATAATCTCAGAAGTGGCATTCCACTCCTTTTGTTATGTTCTATTTATCAGAAGAAAATCACTAGGTGCAGACCACATTCAAGGGGAAAAGGATCATATAAAGATGGACCACAAGGGAGTTGAGTTTCATTGGGGGTCCATCTTAGAAGCTGCCTACCATAACTATAGTTATTAATATTATGAAAAAGTAACTTCCCATTTCACAGCACCACATTTTGTCAAACTTCTACTTGAAAACCTTCCTTGATTCCCTTTTGTTTATCACATAATGTCCACATGGCTTGCATAACACATAAGACTTCACAGCCCTGGCCCCTTTTGCTCCTCTGGTTTCTTCCTGACATGTGGTCCAGACATTCCAGGATTCAAAATGATGCTCCAGGAGATTTATGTCATTGGAACAGGTGATGGTTTCTGTTTTAATTCCTAATTTCTGAACAAAGCAATACACAAAATTATTTACCTATTTTTCTCTTTCAAAACAGAACAGGAGAGCCTTTGAGTGTGTAACAGGTGAACATGTGAGATTTAAGGGTCAAAAATGTTGGAAGATGTTGCCATGCATATTCAAGCCTCTGTGTTTTCTTGGGCTGTTGCTTCTCTTTTCTGTTTGAGGGACTCATGGTCATCCTTCAAAATCACACTTAGATCTCATCTTTTTTTCAGTGAATACATCTTCAAGTTCCTCTGGCCTTACTCCCCTCTCACCCACCTTCATCTCTTCTCTGTTTCCCTATAACATTTTAAATATACCCCTCTTGGGACACTTACTATAACAAAATTATAGATGGTGTGCATAAAAAGTGTTCCATGAGATCCTGCGATTCCACATAAGAATGGGGATGGGGATGGGGATAGGTTAAGCTTACTTTCTTAAACAGGTGGTCTGCTTGGGTTTTATTTCCTGCCCTGCCCATAGGCCCTTTCTGTGGAGACTTTCTTTGGTGGTAGACCTTGTTGCCCAAGACATCCCTGCCTATCCCCAAGATGGGCCCTTGTCCCAGCAGCAGCTCGCCTCAGTGCAGAAATGCTGGATGTATTAGTCAGTGTATCCAAGTTCATCAGCAGGCAAGTGGTGGAGCTGGGATTCAAACCTTGACAGTCTCCTTGCATACCCTTGCATTTAATCTCTATACAGCTATAAACATTGCAAGGGGAATGACTCTTTAAGTACCTTTCATAGTCAACTTTTCGGGTTCTGACAGACAGGTGCTTCAGTGGTGTGAGGAAACCATGGAATTTTTTCCCATGCTTTGAAACTATTTGAAAACCAATACTAAGTCAGAAATGTTTCCCTAAGGGGCGTTTACTAGCAATTCTTACTGTCTCTGTGAATCACTCACAACAACTCTCTCTCTCTCTTTCTTCTCTCTCTCTCTCTCTGCCTGCATCTTTCTTGCAATAAGATATTTGGTTATGACAGGTTACTATTTTTTTTGTCTTCATAAATGCTATAGTACCTTGGGTTTACTATGATTTATTACATATTTGTTTCTCAGTTGCAGATTTTGACCTTCTATATATTGAAGTCTTTCTCTAATTGGTTTAGACAATACAGAGTGGAAATGGACCCTGATGGTTTTTTCCTGCCTGATACCCTGCTTCCATTTGGAATGGAACCCATCCCATGCCAAATGATCCTGGTGGGATCTACCTGGTGATACCCAGCAAGGTATCTTAATCCAACCCCCACTATAGGCTCAGACCCATGGTAAAGTCTAGGCCTGTCCTGATAGCAACAGTTACAGGTTTAGAGATGGGCGCAGAAGCCACGCTAGGCCAATCAGAGTTGCCCTGGAGTGCTATAGAGAAGTTGAGAGAAGGAAATTTCTTCGTTGCTAAGTTGGGAATAAATAAATCTGCCATGGGGGGAGCCTTCCTCTTTGTCAGGTGGAAAGAGCCAGACTGTAGAAGAAGCCAACAGGGAAGTGGGACTGAGGACTGAAGAGAGGGATATAGACCTAACCTATTGTTTAAGCTCTTGAATCCATCAGTGACTGATGTAATTCCAAGCTACAAAATCTAATAGTTGCCCCCAAAACTAATTAGAACCAAGTTTTAATCATTTGACAGCCTGAAGTGATGATTAATGTAGAGGTCAGGGATGGCAAGTCAGTTCCAACTCAGGTGCAGACTAAAATAAGGGTTGCCAAATAGAATATAGGATTCCCAGTTACATTTGAATTTCAGATAAGCAATGAATAATTTTAGTATTAGTGTATTTTTAGTGTAAGTATATCCCAAATATTACATGGGATAGAGTTATACTAAATTCACTGTTTATCTAACATTCAACTGTAACTGGGTCTTCTGTATTTTTATTTACAAAATAAATAGAAGTAGTTAGTGGCTGCTTGTGACACTGTGTTGAGGATTCTGAGGCCACATTTCACTTCAGCAGGAAAGAGTATGGTTATTAATTAATAATGTTTGCTGTGAGTGTGGAAGTAGAGATAGATGCGTAAGTGCCATCCATGTACTTTCTTGTTTTGCCCTAAGTGTTTAGAAATGTTTTTCTTCTGTAGCCTTAGGCAATGTGATTTAGTAATAACATAAATAATGGTAGCTACCATTTATAGAGTCCGTCTACTCTAAGAGCCTTACATATGTCATCTAATTTAATCCTCATGACAGTATTTTATTGGCTGTAGTTCACATCTGAGTCTCAGAAGAGTTAAATTCTCACAGGCAGTAACTGGTGGAGCTGAGATTCAAACCTATGTCTATCTGACACCAAAGCTCATGCTTGCTCCAATTCATCGCTCTCCAGAAGGCAAATATTGTCCTGACAGCTAACTGCTGAAGTCATCTTAAAATGCTATTCTGCAAATTGCTATATAAACACTTATAAACCCAGTTCTTTGCCCAAAATGGTAAACTGTCCTTTCACAACAAAGAGCAGCAATTCAGCAACAAATTGGAGCCTTGCATGAGGCAGTGTTTTGGCAAACAGATTTCAACAGTTGATACCAGAGAAGTGCCAATTGTGAAAACTGGTTTTAGACTATAAATGATTATAGAAAACCAGCCTTATGATAAGGTGGGGGGATCATGTAGCAGGGAAGCCTAGATGAGCCCTGCATGGAATTTAGAGTTGACTGTGGAGCTGAGAGGCTTTTGGATCTCAATTATCTATACTACTTGATAAATAAATAAATAAATATATATATATATATATATTTTTTTTTGTAGAAGATCGAGTGCTATTATATGAATGTGTCTTGCCAAAGTTTATGTGTTGGAAACTTGATCCCCAGTGTGTTGAGAGTTGGGGCCTAATAACAGGTGTTTGCATCAGAGGCATCACACTTATAAACAGAATAAGGCTGTTATCATAGGAGTAAGTTTGCCCCCTCTTGCTCACACTCTCCCTCTCCCCCTCTTGCCTTTGTATTTGATAACGCAGCAGGAAGTCCCTCCCAAGACACTGGCACCTCAGTCTTAGACTTCCCAGTTTCTAGAACTCCAGAATTATAAATTACTCAGTCTCAGGTATTCTGATGTAGAGACAAACTAAGACATGGAGGAAAGAAGAAGATGGCATGTGTATATGAGTGTATATACACTTTTTATATTTTTTAATATAAAAATATAAACTTTTTCATTTTATTTTTTTAAAATATAAATTTTTTATATTTTATAATTTTTTAAAATATAAAATATAAAAAATTTTCATGAATTTGATGTTTAATGTTTTTAACCTAGGATACAGGATAGGGAGATTATAGACATGAAGACAGTACAGAGGATGGGATAGGATGGTATCCTATCTTATCCTCACCCTACTCCTTGGGAACAAGGGATAAGAGAGAAGTTGAAGGAAAGTGGTGTTATTTGGGCATAAGCAATGTTATTACAAGCAGAGCAGGAAAAAGGGGGCATGGAGCCGTGGAAGGCCATGTTTCCCACTTTGATGTGCTACTGTATCAGTTCATTCTCACACTGCTATAAAGAATACTACCTGAGACTGGGTAATTATAAAATAAAGAGGTTTAACCGACTTACAGTTCCACATGGCTGAGGATACCTCAGGAAACTTACAATCATGGCAGAAGGGAAAGCAGGCATATCTTACATGGCAGCAGGCAAGAGGAAATGTTAAATACTTATAAAACTGTCAGACCTCTTGAGAACTCACTCACTATCATGAGAACAGCATGGGGGAAACCACCCCCATGATCCAATCGCCTCCCTCCCTTGACATGTGGTGATTACAGGTCCCTCATCGACAGGTGGTGATGACAATTCGAGATGAGATTTGGGTGGGGACACAGAACCAAACCATATCAGCTACCTAGCACCTACCTGGGGCTTCGAGGCATGGAGATTTGGGGATCATTTAACAGCAGCACCCTTGGCTTCAACAATCTTTTTGAGAAGTCTAATTAGCACTTGCAAGGGTATGACTTCAAGCTACCTCACGTGCAGAGAACACTGGTGTGAGTATCTGGTGGTGGGTGATGGAGGCTGACAGGGATGTTTATGAGCACATGTTCACGGTGATTCTGAAACATGCTTGGAGCACTTCTCAGGAGGGCTGGAGGCCCATGTAAGCAGGGAGTCTTATACTATTAGGATTAATAAGACATCTTTTCTACATGCAGTCCAGTAAGGCCTGAGGCATCCAGTTTACAAACATGGCACCTGACTACAGAGAAAGAATAGAATAAATAGAAGAAATTTTAAACAGATAAAGGTTTACATGATCTCATCAGAGACAAGGAGTCTAAATCCTGGATGAAAGTAATTTTCATCCAATAAATAAAAAGAGAACGCTAAGGAGGAAAATATAATCCTTTTTCTCACCTGATCTCGGAGGAATAACTGTCCTTATCTTCCTCACTTCCATTTTTGAGATCCATGGCCTGACTCTGGTGGTTGCCTCTTAGTCCAGTGACAGCTGGAGCTTTGTTGTCAGGTATTAGGAATCCCTGACCCATGTCCTTTTCCTTTTGCCTTTTCCTATAAGATCACTGTCACCTTCAGGGTGTTCTATTTTAAGACCGATGTGTGCATTCTGAGATCAGAAGACACCATTAACATTTCTCCAATATTGCAGGTTGTCCCTGGGGGACTTTTATTGTATTTCTGAACCTTATGAATGAGATGAATATTTCACTGCGCTTGTTACACAACAGTTCTTCATATATATTATTGAGCTCTAATTTCCACAAACACTCTACATCCCCAAATATGGCTTGGTCTTGGCACCTGCTGAGCATATGTCCTTTTAGACTTATCAGCTAGGCACAAAAGGCATTTCTGTGAAAGAAAAGAGGAGATACTTAAGTCAGTCAATAGCTCACCACACTCAAAGCAGAACTGGGTTTTTGCAAGCTTAAAATGAGTACTGGCATTTATAGCCAGGCAAATGTTGTATTTGCATTTATAGCCAGAGCAGGGGAAAATTAAGGAATGGGACATTTCTCATGGTTTAGGGCTAAGTCATGAGCAAAAAACCAGCTTTCTCCAGGTATCTCCTGAAAATATAATTCCTTGCTCAAAATGACCCGCTGGTTTTTTTTGCAACTGGCAGAATCAAGTCCAGACTTGCAATCTGACATTTCAGGTCCTTTGGGCCCACCGTTCAGCCTGTTCCCCTCAACTTTCTTTTGTGCCCTTTATAGTAAATAAGCCCATCTACTCAATGTTCCTTCTTTGAGCCTTTCTATTTCTGATGCGTTTCTAGACATTTTCTTCCACCAGGATGGTTAGTTCTCCCTATTCATCAAGGGCCAGTTCAGTGGCCGTTTCTCCCCTGGACCTCTGGGATGTCCACAGCAGAAAATTTAGCTCCCTAATTTTCCACAGCTTCCTCCTTAGAATGTCTGTAACTTATGTCTCACCCTTTAGCAGATCTGAACATTGTTTCATAGACATTCCTGTGCCAACCTTGTCTCCCCCACTGGACTGTATTATCTGCAGTCTATCTTAAGGGTAAGTTCCACATCCAAATCTTCTTTGTGGCACCCCATACCCTGTAATGCCTGATGGCATAGTGCTGGACACATTGTAAGTGACAGTAAATGTTCAGAGAATGACAACACAAGTGAATGATCCCTGTAGATTTGGGGGTAACAGTGGTCAAGTCCCTATCGTCTCTGAAAAAGTCAGGTCTGGGCTAGCTGCTGGTACCATCACGTGATCTTTTTTTGCCCAGGGCATCCTTGGTGAGGAGTCAGGGTATATGAGGCCTAACCTGTGTGCTGCAGTCAGAGGAGGGCATTAAGCAGGTGCCGTGCAGTGGAGCTGATTTGCAGGGTTCTTTCCCAGAGGAGCAGGAGATAGAAGTGGCAGACCATCTGCAGCCTGAATCTGCAGCTTCAGCCTCTTTCTCCTGCCTCTGGCCTCCCTCGCTTTCTGCTCCCAGACTTGCTGACCTCACCACTTCCCACACTCCTCTTAGTTCCAGACCAACTCCAACTCATGGCAGCAGTGGGCAAAGAGTGCTGGCTGAGGTGGAGGAAGGCCTCCTGTGTGGGCACCAGGTCCTCTGTATTGCTGGTTTGACCTGGGCCTTGGCTATTATAGTCCCTGGAATCCCAGTTCTGATCTCTCAGCGACCTGCTATAAAGGGAGTGCCCATGGCCTTTGCCTGTCCCAGGTACCTTTCCTCTCCTCCTATCCTACTGGGGACCCCAATCCTCTTAAATGATTCATGATTCTCTATTCCATACCAACCTCACAGCCATAGTTTGGGCCCTCCTTATCCCCTATCCAGACAACTGGATATGCCTTCCTGGTCACTCTCCCTGCCTCCTGTCTTGTTCCTCCAAATTCATCCAGCATATCCTGAAACCGCACTTTTCCTTCACTCCCCATGTGACCTACTCAGTACTTCCTGTTACTTGTTAAATAAGGCACAGCCTTCTTACCACTGCATACAAGGCCTTGCACAAATTCACCTCTTCTCCTCTTCTGGTCTCCATGTTTGCTATTTCCTACCTTTACACTCAAGGCCCCCAGCCCCTCGATGCTCTCTCTCACTCTATGCTTCTCTGAATACATCATATTTGCCTCTAATACCTTCCCAAACTTCATACTTCTTATTTGGCCAACTATCATATTTTTCTTGGGAACATTTCCTAATCATGATCCCCCAGGACAGGTCAGATTTGATGCCTCTCTTTTGTGCTCCTTGGTATATTATGACACCTGGCTCTGGCAGTCAACTCTTAAGCTTCATCTAGACTTGGGTTCCCCTGATATCTTTCCTCCAGCATTACCACTCAAATCCACACACTTCCTTCTCAACATCCCTCATTAACATGTTATGCATCATAGTCATGTTGCAATCAAATGTAAAGAAGGTAAAAACTGCGACTCTGACTTTTATTCTGCACCCAATCACAAAGGACCTTATAAAATATTCTAAGATAAAAGAGTAAGCAGGATGTCAGTGGGTGGCAAGTACCACACATAGAGCCATTCAGGATGTTAGAAATCAGCAGTAGGCATCATGAAAGGCTCTATTCAAGGGAACTGAAGGAAAAGGAGCCAGTGAAGTGGGTGGGCTTGAGATATTCTCTGCAGAGCTATGTCCCTCAAGTCCAAGCCAGAGCACTCCAATTCCATAGTCTAAGCCAACTCCCCGATAACTATACATTCTTGTTAGAAGAAAAGCTGAATGAAGGGATGCAACCTTCCTAGTACAAAAGTATTATTATTGTTGGAACATAGATACAAAGGAAATAAACTACAGAGCACCTCAGAGACATCATGGCTGTATATGAAGAAGAATGGGTCAAGCCCATACTAAATTCAGAATTGAGGGCTTGGATCAACCCTTGACTTTCTTTGCAATCCAAGCCAACGAGCGTCCCATCCTTCTAGGTCTTTTGCAATACTTGTGTAGCATGAGAGGTGTGTATAATGTACTCCTCTTATACTCATTACTACAGAAAATAACACAGTCTCTTTGGTCCAGCCCAAGACTGCTTCCTTTTTAAGAAGGTTGGGAAGTCCCATCCACCGCCTTCTTCACGACACCTGTCTCCTGCCATTACTTCCCATTCAAATTGACTTATTCATCATCAGTTTGGTACTGGATATTAAGTTAAATTAGTACTTAATGGGTTCTAAACTGCTGTACTGTGGATTAGACCATGGTGCTCCTTCTTGATATAAACGGGAAATTGGATCGCCATTTGCTGGGTGGTGATTTGTGCTTTGGCAGCCTTCGCAGATCCATAAGTAAACTAGTAGATTTCCCTGACACGGTAATCAGCCTTACTGTCTAGAGTCATCACACATTTTTCTTATACATTGAATTAATGTAGAGAAGCAGGATGGTTGATGGTTTCATTTGTTGTACCACTAATGAAACATAAAACAGATGTGTGAAACACTGGCTTAGTAATAGAAACTGTGTTGCAAATTATTTATCTGCAGAAATCATGTCCTGAATGTAAGGCGGGAACAAAATGTAGTTTTTCTCTTGACAGTACTAGGTCAAACTATATTAAAAAACCTATTAAGCATAAAGTCTCTTGCTGCAGTTAAATATAAAACACAATTTGTTCTCTCAGTTCAGTACAGCATTAAAATCTTACAAAATCAAGAGTATTTTGGACACACTTGAGTATGAATTTCACTTTCGTTTTTTCTGGTCACTTCCCAGGTAGCTCACTAGGTGATGAAAGTGAGAGAGACATATGTACTCTCCTAGGTTCTCCCTGTGAAGACCATACTGGCAATGAAGTGTTGTAGGAGGAGATAAAGTCGGCCAGAGAAACTTGGTAGCTGACTCTGGTACTAAGGGAACATGTCCATCACCTTGATTTTCATCCTTTAATATGCAAAGGAAAACATGGCATGCTAAACTCAAGAGGGAATATAAAATAACCTTCTTAAGAAAGGTTTGGCAGTACCACAAGGTAGGGGTTGTAAACTGTGTTTCTTGACTTGAATCCTTTGGAAAGCTGGAGAGATCGAGTACTCAGGTTAAAATACGTTCTTGGACCCCAGTGCTTATTACCAGCACCTTTCTAAGGAAGGAAAGGTAAAGCGGAAGTGGGAGGGAGGCCAAAATAACTCCAGAGGCTCAGGATGTTCTGTAAAACATACCCTCCTGGCGGCCTTCTCTCGGTTGTCCTTAGTGACCATGCTAGACATTATTGGACATTCTGAATGAAAGGGGTACAGGGACATTTCCCAGGCAGTATGTCCAACTCAGCTGTGCTATCTTTCCCTGGGAGTCCAGGGAACTTTCCCTGAGATTGTGTCTGTCTCTGCAGTCTGGCCTCATGCATGGTGCTTCCTAACAAATTTGACCTGTTCATTTTATAAACAGATAATACATGGATTCCAGCCCCAGCCTCCCAAGTCCAGCCTGGTCACCCTACAATTCATTTCACAGCTCTGCTTGCTTAGTATACAGTTAATCAAGATCTTTCTCCTCTTTGCTCTCCCAATACCTTATGCCTTACTAGGTATCAAAATTAGGCTGCTGTACCATCATTTACAAATATTTTAATAAGATATTTCCCTTAGTAGACAGAGGCATTGAAAAGAAAGACTTCAAAGTGTGTGTCCATCATCACTTCTTGCAGTACCTGGCACATAATAGGCACTCAAGAAATAAGTATTGAATGAATGGATGAGAGAATATGGTATTTTGGGGAGGAGCTCCTTTCTCTACATATCTATCCTCTTATAACACAAATAAAGGGAAAACAGGTATGTCATGGAGCCCACTTACAACAGCCTCAGAACTACTCTAGTACCTGGATCTATAAATTTTGTCCATTTGTTTACAATGAAGGAGCCTGTATACCAACAGGAATTGTACCCAGGGGCTCTAGTTGATAAGGAGCCAAGGACAGGGGTCTTTCCCTCTAGAAATACTTATTAAATTTCCCATCAACACTGATGATCAACTTCAATATTTTATGTTGATGAATAATTTGTGTTTTAAATAGTTTGACTCAGAGAGGGAAATTCATGTATATATTTCTTAAAAAATTAGTAAATGTATGTTGCATGGCAGGTACAATGGGGGCACTGGAAAGACAAACATCTCTTTGCTTCAGGAATTCATGATTCAGTGAGTAAGCAGACAGGTAAGTGGGATGCACAAGAGACTTTACTGTGACATGAAAACAAAATATCATGATATAACATGGCACATGCCCAAATAGAGACAAACATGTTCACATATTGCTAGGGTAGCCTACAAGAGGGAATCCGGGGACTTCTAGAAAGGTTCACTCAAGAGGAGGTTGGAGCAAATACATGGATGGTTAGTGTACTTCAGCTATGTGGGAAAAGGAGGAGGAGAAGGAAAAGGAAGAAGAGAAGGAAAGAAGGGAGAGAGATAACGAAGGAAGGAAGGAAGGAAGGAA